>NC_092742.1:74461431-74761431 GCF_047496795.1 Chiloscyllium punctatum | reverse complement strand
AACTGAGAAGATGCCAATTACATGTGCTGAGAATGAAAGTTGAAAGATTGATTAGGCAACACCTAGTAGAAATATCCACATGACATCTCATACCTCAGTGAATATCTGGAACACGAAAGCGAAATCAAAAAGAATGCTGAAGAATTGAGTGTACTTGCTTTGAAACCTAGAAATCTAAGCAAATGAATCAAGAAGATCTTTTGAGTAGAATTAGGAAATAAAAGGGGAATAGGATTTATCCTCTAATGGTGAAATTTACACACATATTTTTATTAATACGCACATAGGTTTCAGGGTGAACATATCAGGTGCATCTAAACACACCAAACCCTCCACCAAGATAACTCGCCCAATCATAGAGTCAAAGAGTCATAGAGATGTACAGCATGGAAACAGACCTTTTGGTCCAATCCATCCATGCTGACCAGATATCCCAACCCAATCTCGTTCCACCTGCAGCACCCGGCCCATATCCCTCCAAACCCTTCCTATTCATATACCCATCCAAATGCCTCTTAAATGTTGCAATTGTACCAGCCTCCACCACATCCTCTGGCAGCTCATTCCATACATATACCAGCCTCTGCGTGAAAAAGTCGCCCCTTAGATCTCTTTTATATCTTTCCCCTCAACCTAAACCTATGCCCTCTAGTTCTGGACTCCCCGATCCTAGGGAAAAGACTTTGTCTATTTATCCTATCCATGCCCCTCATAATTTTGTAAACCTCTATAAGGTCATACCTCAGCCTCCGATGCTTCAGGGAAAACAGCCCCAGCCTGTTCAGCCCCACCTTATAGCTCAAATCCTCCAACCCTGGCAACATCCTTGTAAATCTTTTCTGAACCAATTAGCTCACAAAGAACTGATGGGTGAGTAAATATGCCACCTATCACAAACCTTGACACTGGTCTTGACTCTGTTTGCAAAACGTAGCCAACCAGAAATCGGTAGCTTCTAGGTCTTATGGTCTGCCAGACAAGGCCTATTCCTCAGGGAAACCAGAGGCAAGAGATATTTTTGTGGTTGCAGGAGGAGATGGGTGAGAGCGGGTCAGAGGCAAGGGCAGTGAGGAGGCTTTCTGAGGCCATCCTTTAGCACATACGTACCTCCATAGTCCCCAGAATGGGGTACAATTGGAAGACCTTCAACCCGTCAGGCGGTTGCCATGGTTTCCCAAATGATAGACTAATAACTTTTCTTGCCCACTGGTGAGGCAAGTGATCAGAAACATGGCAAATAGAAGCCCTTAAGTGGCAATTAATTGATCACAAGGCCCTTGATTGCTGGGAAGTTGAAAAAGCCCCAAATAGAGTATCTTGCTTGGCACTTAATTGCTAAGATGGTAAAAGGTGGGTGAGTTTCTCTTCAGAGCCACGGAATGGCAGGCAGTGACCAGTGCAGTACCGCAGGGATCCGTGCTGGGACCGCAGCCTTTTCCAATATATGTTAATTATATAGAAGATGGTATCAGCAATAACATTAGCAAATTTGCTGATGATACAAAGCTGGGTGGTAGGGTGAAATGTGATGAGGATGTTAGGAGATTACAGGGTGACCTGGACAAGTTAGGTGAGTGGGCAGATGCATGGCAGATGCAGTTTAATGTGGATAAATGTATGGTTATCCACTTTGGTGGCAAGAACAGGAAGGCAGATTACTACCTCAATGGAATCAATTTAGGTAAAGGGGCAGTACAGAGAGATCTGGGTGTTCTTGTACACCAGTCAATGAAGGTAAGCATGCAGGTACAGCAGGTAGAGAAGAAGGCTAATAGCATGCTGGCTTTCATAACAAGAGGAATTGAGTATAAAAGCAAAGAGGTGCTTCTGCAGCTGTACAGGGCCCTGGTGAGACCACACCTGGAGTACTGTGTGCAGTTCTGGTCTCCAAATTTGAGGAAAGACATTCTGGCTATTGAGGGAGTGCAGCGTAGGTTCATGAGGTCAATTCCTGGAATGGCGGGATTACCTTACACTGAAAGACTAAAGCGACTGGGCTTGTATACCCTTGAGTTTAGAAGACTGAGAGGGGATCTGATTGAGACATATAAGATTATGAAAGGATTGGACACTCTGGCAGCAGGAAACATGTTTCCGCTGATGGGTGAGTGCCGAACCAGAGGACACAGCTTAGAAATACGGGGTATTCTGGATAACTGGTGCTGGAAGAGCACAGCAGTTCAGGCAGCATCCAAGTAGCTTCGAAATCGACATTTCGGGCAAAAGCCCTTCATCGAAACGTCGATTTCGAAGCTACTTGGATGCTGCCTGAACTGCTGTGCTCTTCCAGCACCACTAATCCAGAATTTGGTTTCCAGTATCTGCAGTCATTGTTTTTACCTCTTAAAAATACGGGGTAGACCATTTAGGACAGAGATGAGGAGAAACTTCGTCACCCAGAGAGTGGTGGCTGTGTGGAATGCTCTGCCCCAGAGGGCAGTGGAGGCCCAGTCTCTGGATTCATTTAAGAAAGAGCTGGATAGAGCTCTCAAAGATAGTGGAATCAAGGTTTATGGAGATAAGGCAGGAAGAGGATACTGATTAGGAATGATCAGCCATGATCATATTGAATGGCAGTGCAGGCTCGAAGGGCTGAATGGCCTACTCCTGCACCTATTGTCTATTGTCTATTGTCTATTTCCCTTTCTGCCAACTCCAGGCAGAGGAAAGTTGTGCCATAAGTCTTGAGCTATGCTGTTGAGCATGTGACACTTGCTTTGTTCAATTATTTTTTGCGAAATAAAGCAAAGTTTTTTTTGGTTTAAAAATGTAAAGTCTTACGATTTAATTCTTTCATTTAATTATTTGGTGATTGAATTTTTCTTTGAACGTTAATAGTCTCTACAGACCACTTGCCTTTATGCAGTAATTTTAATGTAGAAAAACATCAAAAGGCACCACAAAGAAGATTTATCAGGCAAAGTTTGACACTGGGGAGTCACATTAGTAGTTATCAAGTGAAGTAACCAAAAGCTTAATCCAGGAGAGACAGAATGAGAGAAATGGAATGATTTCTGAAGGAAATTCCAGAATTTTGAATTGGATGCATTTATAAACCAGGAGCCAAAGCAGATCAAAAAGAATTTGAAGCTATAATTTAAAAATATTTACTTCAATTGATTTCAATCACAGAACTTTCCAAACTTTTAGCCCTAAAGTAATTGCTGTCAACCTGAAAGGTCAGTCAAAAAATGGAACGCCACAATTTGCTAAGGAATATACATCAAGCAAAATGACTACTATTCAATCAACAGATGGGTCACTCATAATAGAAAAAAAATGGCTATACAATTAGATTCCCTCCCAATTGGATGGATTATTCTATTGTTGCATGCCATAGTTAGCATCTCAGCTCAGAACTAATGAAGGTACCTCCAACACAGGCAGGTAGATTTGATTGTCAGACAGTTCTGGGATTCAAAACACCATCATGTGGCTAAGAATCAGGCATTCATAAACTACTCCTTAAAGAATCAGTATCCAACCAATATTTCATCATTGAAGACCAACATTAAGGATACTTGAAGCAAAATAAAATGCATTTTGTTATTTGTAAACATTTGAATTAAATTGCTTAAGATTATTAATTCATGGAACAATTGTAAGTCAATAAATATTGTGTTAAAATGAAAGAGCTTAAAGCATCAATGATTGCTATTATACGCCCTTATGATCTGTAATTTGAACTTGCAGTGAAATGGCAAAGTATGGTTTCTTCTGTATATTTTGGATAAGTTCCCTCAACCAAACATTCTCTGCAATTTACTCTCCTAAATTATCTTTAACTGGCAAAATTTGAATTGATCTTTCCTAGTGCACCAATTACATTGAACAAAGTTCCAATTGTTTTGGTCCAATTTTTTTCACATTTTCCGGCTTAGTACTAATTTCTGGGTGTAACATATAATGGACTTCCTCTTCCAATCTCACATTTTTCTGACTCCCTGTGCCATACTCTAGGCCTAAAACATGTCTATATTGCCAATATTTATAGCTATTAGAACTTATTTTGTTCCATGCATCTTTTGCTACTCCACTGTTGCATATTTAATCAAGTATTTGTTTCTCAAACATTTTAACTTCATATAAAACATGAAGGACGTCAGGGTTTAGACATCTGAAATCAAAAAAAAAATGCTGGAAACACAATTTAGTCAAGCAATGCTTGGGGGAGAGAGGGAAAAATGACATTTCTGTTTGACGAACTTTCAGCAAAACTAGGAAATAGTTAGAGATGGAACATAATTGAAATAAAGTTACAGGGAAAGGGTGGAGAATTAAAAAAACAAATGCTGTAAGGAAGAAGGGATTAGTCGTCTAAAAGGATGTTAGCCAAGACAAAAGGCACTAGCAATGAGGAAAATGAGAAAAAAGATGGACCGATGATAAAGTTTTTTTTTGTTATTTTTAGTTATTTACTTCACATATAAAATATTCAACCGTACATGGTACCACTTGGTTCATTTCCAAATAACATACTAATCCCTACAGGCTTTATTCTCTTTATTCTTTCATGTAATGAGGGTATTGTTGACATGGTCAGCATTCACAACTCATCCTTATTGCTCTTGAACTTCCTAAATCATATCAGAGTGCATTTAAGAGTCATTGGTTCATTGTTGTGGGTCTGTAATCACATGCAGGTCAGACCCAGGTAAAGATAGAAGATTTCTTCCCTGTAAAGATATTCATGAACCAGATGTTTTTTTCAAGATAATCAATGATCGCTTCATGGTCACCATTACTGGCAGTAGCTTTACATTCCAAGTTTATTAATTGAATTCAAATTCCATCAGTTACCATTTTCTCACAGGGTTCTTGTGCAGTGGTAGTGCCCCTATATCTGGATCTGGGTCCAAATCCTACTTGCTCTAGAGGTGCATAGTAATGTCTCTGAATAGGTTGATTAGAAAATAAATGCTATCATTATCTCCCTTACCAAGCTTCTGATTGGTAATAGCACGGAGGAGTTTTGAGTATTAGAATGAAACAGCACTGTAGGTACAGCATGTCAAACCTGCACGTCAAGCTTCTTGACATTCATATTTGGTCCACCACAAAAAAAATCGATTACCCAGTATCATAAAAAAAAGCCTAAGAGTTCATGCAGCTCTAAATAACCACAATGAAGCAACTGAACATGTCTCTGAAGTATTGGATTGAGGAGGATCACTGCACATTCAAAAGAAACTTGATACAGTTCTGATAAATAGACGGGTGGGGTAACTTTGAAGTGTGTGAAATTGAGATTATGTTCTGCTTTGGACAGAGGAGTGGTCAAGAAGCATGATGCACAGAACTGACTTTAAGGGTACTGTTTTGTATTTTGTCCCTGTGCATCATGTCAGTTACATTGCTCGTGTGTTCAACAAACATGGTCACTCATTTCACCCACAAACTTTGTCATTTTCAGAATCAGTTATGGCAAATTGCAATTCACTTTAGTTTTCCTGAGTAATTCGGCTTTATTTGTAGAAATTAAACTTTGGGATCGTATTCAAAGCAAACTATGGAGTTGTAACACTATGTTTCTCTATGTTTGAGTTGTTACAAACTCAAAGCAACTCACAACATCACAAGAGTATATTTACGGATGCAGCCTGTGCTCATCATCTTGTTCTAATGCCATTTACTCTCAGTGGACCTTAATGATTTGATTTTATTTTCTACTCTTGTGTCTTCATTATTATGAACTTTTTATTACACCTTCCCTTTTATCTTTGAACTTCTTTTAATTTGTTCTTTCTTACTTTTATTAAATGTTTCCTTCTTTGCTTTTTTGTAATTCTTAATACATACTGTCATGTCAGGACTACTGTTCATTCTCACAATGACCTGATTGCCTTTTGATCTCCTACACCTTAAAGCTCAGTTACAGGTCAATAACTGGCAAAAACCAACACTGGGCTACCCCATAGTTTCCAATAGCTTTGGAAAATCCCACAAGCATGCTTCAGCAGTGATGCCAAGTGCATTATATGAGCTAAGTAAATACGATTAAGCTCTGAAAAGGAAGCATAATGCACAAGCAGCACTTGGTCTTGAAGATATATGGTCAGTGGGAAGTGACTTCAGAAAGTCAATCAACACTTGTATGCCACAAATTCCAAAAATATTGCAGTGGGAAAGGAATTAAAGTAAAAAGTATGGGTAAAATGCAAATTATCATGGAGTTTAAAGGTTTTGCTTTTTAAAATTTTGGAGCAAGAAGACATAAGTCTTATTTGTGGGAACAGGATTTTTTGAATGAAAACGAGGTATGTTATGGACTTTTCCAGGCTCTGGGATGTTTTCAGTTGGTTTGACCCTCTTCAAAAGCAAAACACCAACTCACTTTGGATTTCCAAGCACGTCAAGTATATCAGGTACAACATTTTCTTAGTGCATTAGATGTGAGAGAGCTATATAAATATCAAGAAAGATACAGATATTAACTTGAGATACACCAGGTTCATCTATACACTGTCATTAATCTGTCTGGTACTGCTAGAAACCATGGCAGAGAAAGTGGACAGAATTTTCTTCTCGGAAACTTGCAACATGATTTAATCAGGCAAAGTGTGTAAATCAGATTCTCAGTGTTAAATTAAAATTCATCTGATTAAAATTCTCAAGAAATATGTGTACTGGCCAGGCACTGGATCATTTCCTGGACATTACCCTTGGTTGCAGTATCTTCCACATTAACATGCAGCCCTTAATAGCAGTCCTCAAAGGTTCTATGATACATGTCCCCATCTGTTGTCAACAGCATGTGAGAAGTGGGCATTACTTGGTGACTGCACCACCTTATTGCTTGGGATTTTGAAGATGTTCCTCATCTCTCACATAGGTATGATTTATCCAAGTCATATTTTGAAAATAGTACAATTACAGACATTACGACAATGCTCGAGAAAATATATTGGCAAGTGTGGTGGCTCACTTCCAATGATGTAGCACTCAAGATGGCGGCAGAATAGCAGCGCAGTGCTCAGGCTGCTTCCAGCTACTTTTTTATCATTTTATTCTTTTTCTATTCTTTTTAACTTCTGGAACTTCCTCGGCGGGGTATTGGTGAGAGCAAGAGCAAAATGGTGGTCAAGAGTAAAGGATGGCACGTTCCCGGATTTAGCTGCAGCAGAGATGGACTTGAGGAGCGAGTTCTGAGGACCTGCGGTGGAAACAGGTTAAAAGGTCCTGCAGCGGGAGTGGGAATGGGTTCCAAGAGCCTGCAGCGGGAGTAGGAACAGGTTCTGAGGGCCTGCAGCCGGAACGAGAATGGGTTCCAAGAGCCTGCAGCGGGAACAGGAACAGGTTCTGAGGGCCTGCAGTGGGAGGGGGAAAGGGTTCCCAGTGCCTGCAGCAAAAATGGGAATGGGTTCTGAGGGCCTGTAGCAGAAACGGGAATGGGAGTAGGTTCTGAGGGTCTGCGGCAGCAGCAGGAACAAGAACAGGTTCCAAGGGCCTGCAGCAGGAACAAGAACACGTTCCAAAGGCCTGTGGCGACAGTGGGATCCAAGCTCTTGCAGCAGGAGTGGGAATGGGAACACGTTCCAAAAGCTTGCAGTGGGATGGGAACGGGTTCCAAGGTCCTGCAGCGGGAACAGGAATGGGTTCTGAGGGCCTGCAGCGGGAATGGGAACGTGTTCCGATCGCCTGCAGCGGGAATAGGATTGGGTTCCGAGAGACTGCAGCGGGAATGGGAATGGGTTCCAAGAGACTGCAGCGGGAATGTGAACGGGTTCCAAGAGTCTGCAGCAGGAACGGGAACGGGTTCCGAGGGCCTGCAATGGAAGCAGGAACGGGAATGGGTTCCAAGAGCCTGCAATGAAAACAAGAACGGGAACGGGAACGGGTTCTGAGGGCCTGCAGCAGGAACGGGAACAGTTCTGAGGGCCTGCAGTGGAAACAGGAATGGATTCCAAGGGCCTATAGTGGGAATGGAAATGGGTTCCACAGGCCTACAGTGGGAACGGGAATGGTTCCGTCGGCCTGCAGTGGGAACAAGAATGGTTCAGCGGGCCTACAGTGGGAGCGGGAATGGGCTCCAAGGGCCTACAATAAGGAGTGGAGTGGGTTCCTCGGGCCTACAATGAGAACAGAAACAGGTTCCAAGGGCCTGCAGTGGGAACAGGAATGGGTTCTGCAGGTCTGTGGCAGGATGAGGAACGGGTTCCGAGGGCCTGCAAGTGGGAACAGGAACAGTTCAGCGGACCTACAGTGGGAATGGGAATGGGCTCCAAGGGCCGACAATGGGAAGAGGAATGGGTTCCACGGGCCTACAATGAGAACAGAAACGGGTTCCAAGGGCCTGCAGTGGGAACAGGAATGGTTCAGCGGGCCTACAGTGGGAACGGGAATGGGCTCCAAGGGCCTACAATAAGGAGTGGAGTGGGTTCCTCGGGCCTACAATGAGAACAGAAACAGGTTCCAAGGGCCTGCAGTGGGAACAGGAATGGGTTCTGCAGGTCTGTGGCAGGATGAGGAACGGGTTCCGAGGGCCTGCAAGTGGGAACAGGAACAGTTCAGCGGACCTACAGTGGGAATGGGAATGGGCTCCAAGGGCCTACAATGGGAAGAGGAATGGGTTCCACGGGCCTACAATGAGAACAGAAACGGGTTCCAAGGGCCTGCAGTGGGAACAGGAACGTTTCAGCGGGCCTACAGTGGGAACGGGAATGGGCTCCAAGGGCCTACAATGGGAGCAGGAATGGATTCTGCAGTTGTACAATGGGAACAGGAACGGGTTCCGAGGGTCTGCAAACAGGAATGGGAACGGGTTCCGAAGGCCTCCAATGGGAACAGGGATAGGTTCCGAAGGCCTCCAATGGGAACAGGAATAGGTTCCAAGGGCCTGTGGTGGGAACGGGATCAGGTTCCGATGGCCTGTAGCAGACAGGAATGTATTCCGAGAGACTGCAGCAGGAATGGAACGGGTTCCAAGGGCCTACAATGGGAACAAGAATGGGTTCCAAGCGCCTGTCACAGGAACAGGAACATGTTACGAGGGTCTGTGGCAGGAATGTGAATGGGTTCCGCATGTCTGTGGCGGGAACAGGAAGGGGTTCTGAGAGTCTGTAGCAGGAATGGGAATAGGTTCCAAGGGCCTGAGGTTGAGGCAAGTTCCAAGAGTCTGCAGCGGGAACAGGAAAAGGTTCTGAGAACCTGCAGCGGGAGTGTGAACTGGTTCCGAGAGTCTGAGGTTGAAGCGGATTCCAAGAGTCTGCGGCGGGAGCGGGAACTCATTTCGAGAGACTGTAACAGCAATGGGAATGGATTCTGAAATCCTGCAACAGGAGCAGGTACCAAGGGCCTGCAGCGGGAGCAGGAATGGAAACGAGTTCTGACAGCCTACATCGGGAACAGGAATTGGAACGGTTTCGAGGGCCTTTGGTGGGAATGGGAACAGGTTCTGAGGGCCAGAGGTTGAAGTAGGTTCTGAAAGCCTGTGGCGGGAATGGGAAAGGGTTGCGAGGACATTCAGCGGGAACAGGAACATGTTCTAAGAGACTGAGGCAGGAGCGGGAATGGGAACGAGTTCCGAGAGACTGCGGCGCGAGTGGGAATGGGAACAGCTTCTGAGAGACTGTGGCAGAAGTGGGAATGAGAATGGGTTCCAAGAGTCTGCAGCGGGAACGGGAACAGGTTCTGAGAGCCTACAGCGAGACAGGAATGGGTTCCAAGGGCTTGCAGTGGGAACAGGAATGGGTTCCAAGAGCCTGTGACGGGAGTGGGAATGGAAATGGGTTCCATGAGACTGCAGCAGGAATGGGAACAGGTTCTAAGGGCATGCAGCGGGAAAGGGAACAGCTTTCAAGACACCGCGGCAGAAGCAGGAACTGGAATGGCTTCTGAGAGACTGCGGTGGCAGCGGGAATGAGAATGGGTTCCAAGAGTCTGCAGTGGGAACGGGAACGGGTTCTAAGGGCCTACAGTGGGAGTGGGAATGGGTTCCAAGAGCCTGCGACAGGAGCAAGAATGGGAATGGGTTCTGAGGGCCTGCAATGGGAATGGGAACGGGTTACAAGAGCCTGCAGCAGGATTGGGAACGGGTTTGCAGGGTCTGTGGCGGGAGTGGGAAGAGATTCTGAGGGTCTGTACCAGGAATGGGAATAGGTTCCAAGGGCCTGAGGTTGAGGCAAATTCCAAGAGTCTGCGGCTGGAACAGGAACAGGTTCTGAGAACCTGCAGCGGGAGTGTGAACTGGTTCCGAGAGTCTGAGATTGAAGCAGATTCCAGGAGTCTGCGGCGGGAGCGGGAACTCATTCCGAGAGACTGTAGCAGCACTGGGAACGGATTCCGAAATCCTGCAATAGGAGCAGGTGCAAAGAACCTGCAGCGGGAGTAGGAATGGAGACAAGTTCTGAGAGCCTACAGCAGGAACGGGAATGGAAACGGTTCCAAGGGCCTTTGGCGGGAATGGGAACAGGTTCCGAAGGCCTGAGGTTGAAGCAGGTTCCGAGAGCCTGTGGCAGGAATGGGAATGGGTTGCGAGGGCATGCAGCGGGAACGGGAACAGGTTCCAAGAGACTGTGGCAGGAGCGGGAATGGGAAACGGGTTCCGAGAGACTGAGGCAGGAGCGGGAATGGGTTCTGAGGGCCTGCAGCAGGAGTGGAAGCGGGTTCCGAGAGCCTGCGGCGGGAGCGGGAATGGGAACAGGTTCCAAGAGTCTGCAGCGGGAACGGGAACAGATTCTGAGGGCCTGCAGCGGGAATGGGAATGGTTTCCGAGGGCCTGCAGTGGGAGTGAGAACGGGTTCCAAGAGTCTGCAGCGGGAACGGGAACAGGTTCCGAGGGTCCGCGGCGCGAGTGGGAATGGGTTCCAAAGTCCGTGGCGGGAATGGGAATGGGCTCTGAGGGCCCGCATTGGGAGTGGGAATAGGTTCCGAGAGCCTGCGACGGGAGTGGGAATGGGAACGGGTTCCGAGGGCCTGCAGCGGGAATGGGAACGGGTTCTGAGAGTCTGCAGCGGGAACGGGAATGGGTTCCAAGAGCCTGCAGTGGGAATGGGAATGGGTTTGCAGGGTCTGTGGCGGGAGAGAGAACGGATTCTGAGGGTTTGTGGCAGGAATGGGAATAGGTTCCAAGGGCCTGAGGTTGAGGCAGATTCCAAGAGACTGCTGCGGGAATAGGAACAGGTTCTGAGAACCTGCAGCCAGAATGTGAACTGGTTCCGAGAGTCTGAGATTGAAGCGGATTCCAAGAGTCTGCGGCAGGAACGGGAATTCGTTTTGAGATACTGTAGCAGCAATGGGAACGGATTCCGAAATCCTACAACAGGAACAGGTACAAAGGGCCTGCAGCGGGAGCAGGAATGGAGACAAGTTCTGAGAGCCTACAGCGGGAATGGGAATGGGAACGGTTCTGAGAGCCTGTGGCGGGAATGGGAATAGGTTGCAAGGGCATGCAGTGGGAACGGGAACAGATTCCAAGACACTGTGGCAGGAGCCAGAATGGGAACAGGTTCCGAGACACTGCGGTGGGAGCGGGAATGGGTTCCGAGGGCCTGCAGCAGGAGTGAGAATGGGTCCCGAGGGTTCGCAGCAGGAGTGGGAACGGGTTCCGAGACCCTGCGGCAGGAATGGGAACGGGTTCCCAGAATCCGTGGTGGGAGTGGGAATGGGTTCCGAGGGCCTGAGACAGCACTGAGGCTTGAGAGTTTGGGGAAGGAGGCAGGCCCACTTACCTGTAGAGACAAGCTCATAGAAATAAGACTTTTAGATATGGACTTCCTTCCTGGCTCTTTTTTTTTGTATTTCTGTTTTTTGTTTTAAATTCTGGCTTTTGAATCACAGATAGTTCTTTTGGTTTTTGTATCTAGTTTGCTGTTTTAATTTGAATTTGTGTTTTTGTGCAATGGGGATGGCATCAGTGAATGACGACTTTGTACACTTCCCACTGTACTCCTGTATTTCTGTACTTCAGTGCACATGACAATGAAACTAATTCTAATTATAAAACCCGTGCCACCTACATGCCGTCACTTTTTGCATCAGTTTATGTCTTAACCTTGCGTAGTAGAGTACAACATTAAATAACATGCAACACTACACGGAGGATCCTGAACAGCTTAGAAGTGAGTTGCCAGACTTTTGTTTCTGGCTGTTGGTACAATTAAAAGTATTTTTGAGCTTTCCGATGCTTTCCCAAAGTTTCAATAACATACCAGGAGTGGTGGCTGGTATTTTATTTGATATTTTAACTTTTATTTGATCTTTTAAAAGTTTGTTCTGAAACACAATCGTTCCAGACATTAGTGGCTTGGTTGGCTTCCCTTTTGGAATTCAGCATGACTGGGAGAATTAAAATAAATGGGTCCATGCAGAGAAGGGAAGAGCAGACCCCTACCTATGCCCCACAGCCCCTTATAATCCTCAGTGCCAGCAGGCAGTATGGGAGTAAGATCATCACATGCTCATTTTCAAGTTTCAGCCAGTTCCTCCCTCAAGCCAGTTACTAGTCCACTGTTGCTAGTGGCTCTTAACACTTGTAGTTTCTCATATAAATATCACAGCAATAAAAGTAACAGCTCTAAAGTGGGTCTCAGGTGTACTTTAAACTAGATTTCCTCTGAATTAATGTTCCATAAAGATTCTATCTTGGGATGGAAAAATTGGTCAGAAAGTTTATGATATTGCAATGATGGGTAGCACGGTGGCTCAGTGGTTAGCACTTTTACCTCACAGCACCAGGGACTCAGGTTTGATTCCACTCTCACATGACTGTCTGTGTGGAGTTTGCACATTCTCCTTGTTATCTGTGGGGGTGCTCCAGTTTCCTTGCACAGTCCAAAGATGAATGTGTTAGGTGGATTGACCATGGTAAATTGTCCATAGTCTGCAGGCTAGGTGGGTTAGCCATGGGAAATGCAGGGTTACAGGGATAAGGGAGGAGGTGGGTCTGGGTGGGATGCTCTTCGGAGGGTTGGTGTGGACTCGATGGGCTGAATGGCCTACTTTCACACTGTGGGAATTCTATGTTATCCAGATTTTGCTACATCTTGTTTACAATAAAAGGAATAACTACAGCGATAAGCAACATTGATATGGGGGAGATGAACAGGGTTGGAATACACACAAAGGAGGGACTATAGTTTTTAAAAAATGAGAATTATCTTCAGCCAATACAGACTCAGTCTTCCAACTTCTATTACTATTGTCACAGTTCTTTTCTACTTCTGAAAATATTAAGCATTAATCATTAATAGCATAGACCAATGCTTTTCAAACTTTTCTCAGGGAAAATTGTCATAACGACTCAATGAGACTGGTGAGCTGGGATGGGGGAAACTATGAGAATAGTGGTTGGGAAATGGGGGCCTGTCAGAGTGGGAGGGCAGCTGTTATAAATTGGTCAGAGGTACAGGGCAGCCTTTACTGGCCGAAACTTGCAGCCCCGAAATTCCAGCTCACAACTCCACTTGGAGATCGGACCACCATTTTGAAAGCCCCAGCCATACGGGATGATTCAGCAATTCCACAAGTACAAACTATTGCAGTTAAATACCTTGGCTGAGTCTTAAATGTTTTGTCATGTCAAACAAGACATCATCCGATGTTATGACACCCTCCATGGACTCTCACAATGAAAGTATAGTGAACACCATCTGGGAGAGAAATAAACACCCATTTGCTTGTTCTGGACAGGCAAAAATATGCTGCAACAGACACAGACTTATCATTACCTGTCCCCCAGGCACGTATGTGAGATCCTCATTATTCAGTTTATGATCATACCACAAAGAACATGATAAAGACTGCTGCAACAAACTTTGACACAACTGTGATTTGAGAAGGCAACAATTTTGTCTGTTATGAAAGCATTCTATATGCCTTTGTATCTGAAGTAATTTTGGTTACATTTTAGACAGATAGAATTTAATTGCAACAAGTGACTGCTTTTCTGTGCTTATCCCAGGTGTACTCTTCAAAACTATTTTGTTTTTGTGACTTAACCTGTCAGCCTCTGTAACGCCAAGCACCGGACAAATTGAAACAAATCTTTTTTTGCAATATTGCGCAGTTAATCCTGTGCTGAATTACAATCCCTTATCTCCAGTTCATCTTGTACCTTCCTTAAAGAAGCATAAGCTCATCATTCCAACCTTTTGCTCTTCTATTATGTTGTTTTGCTCTCCTCCCATTTGACTTAACACAGCAGGCCAGGAGCATCCGAGGAGCAGGAGAATCGACGTTTCAGGCATAAGCCCTTCTTCAGGAATGAGGCTGGTGCGCACCAGCTGCCTGCTGCCTGGCCTGCTGTGTTTTTCCAGCACCACATTTTTCAACTCTGGTCTCCAGCATCTGCAGTCCTCACTTTCTCCCATTTGACTTAACTGACCCAAAGCAGGCTTCTTTTCCTCTCTCACCTTGTCTTCACTGCAAGAGGCAGTGAATTGCTGGTGTTGTTGACTCTCTGACTCCCTCTGTTGGTGCAGGACCTGTCTCTCCATGGCAGCCGCCAACATGGCGATGGAGGCAGCCAGATGATCGCAGGGGACTGGCTGTGTGGGCCTGTGCCTCCTGTAGCTTGCCTGGCACTGCTGCTCGTCTTTATGCACTCATAAGACATTCAACATGGCCAAGACCACAGGACCATCCCCTGCTGGAGGCTCAGGAACTGTCTGGTCTCTAGCAGTCCTTGGACTGTCAGTTGCCTGGGGTACTCCCCTCCCATCCATTTGCAGATCATTCATTGTTTAGAACATACTTTGTTCCTTATAGAACCCCACTGAGTTGTCTTCATCTGTTCCACTGGGCAGGGGGTGGGGGATCCAGGAGGCTGTGTAGATGATGGTCCCTCCAATGCATCAATGCTGTCATATAGAGAGGTTGAGGAATTCTTGTTTGCATGAAAGGGGTTGATCCTTTGGAGAGCTGATGCACTTATGAGGCAGAAGAGACACAGAGGCTTTGAAGCCATTGGTTAATAGAGCTGACACATCTGCAGTCCTCACTTTCTTCTACCTGTTTAATAAGACCATTACAGAGGGTGACAAGTGTTACTTACTTGGGTATTGGGATATGGATGTTACTGTATCCCTGCAGGGGCAATCTCTGTCTCTTCCTGCCAGATCGAGTTACCCTTATTTCAGAGGGGGTGAGGACACAGATATCTAGTACCTCACCACCAATCCAACATCACACCGCCCTGTTATGGGATGTCTTTTCCTGTTATGGATCGAAGGGTCAATTGAGCAAGCTATAAATGGGATGCTCAGCTGTTACGGCTAAACGATGTGGGGAATAGGTGTTAAGGTGTTCCAAGGGAATGAGGCGAAAACGCAGAGGGCTTGCAGTGTTAATGGCGTGGGAGTGAGGGAACGTGTGTCATGCAACAAAGGGGAAACTTCACTGGGAGGTGGTGCAGCAATACAGATAAATACGAGGGAGCAGATAGCAGCGTACTACACTTATCCTGTCAAAATGGAGAAGATCATTGGCCTCCTTCCTGCGCTGCTGCCTGGTCCTCCATCTCTCGCAAGATGGCACTGATCGAGGTGGTGATCTCCAAATATGCTGGCATGATTTAGTGGAGAGGTTTCCTCTGCTGGTGTCCTGGGAAGAGGACCCCTCACCACGCACTCCATCACCTTGTACACAAGCCACCCCTTCTCCACCATCTGTCCTGACTCCTTCTACAGCCGAGCAGCACACTTTCCAGGTGGCAGCTCTTCTGCAGATGCACAGTGGACTTTGGAAGATGGAGCAACTGCAGAGGATGCTGGTCTTGAGGAGGACCTCCTCTTTGTGCAGGTTGGTCTGGGAATGGCATATCGGAAGATGGGCGTAAATCGATTATGATTCTTGTCATGTAGATTCAAATGGCAATTAATACAGGAGTTTGGTAAGAGAAAATTTACTAAGGCAAAAGTTTCTCTGTGGGAACATGATGCGACTCAAACTTTGCTAAAACAAAAGGATACAGCCCATAATACCTAATTCACAATACTGACTACCTTGATCACCCTCTCTTGATAAACTGTTGGTTTCAACTCTTGATGCAACACAAGTGCAAATAGTTGTTCCGTGTCAACATGTTTGCAAGCTGCTTAGAATATTAGATGAACTGTCACTACCAGCGAAGTATGCTAGCTAATCAGCATATCGAGTCAGTTTTCACATTAATTCCATTTCAATCAAAGCAGACCAACTCTCACTCACCTCAACTCAATAATTCTGGAATTTGCACTTGAGAATTAGTAGCCTGTGCAAGTTGGTGAAAGTGAATACTGCAGATGCTGGAGATTACACTGGTGGTGGAAAAGCACAGCAGGTCAGGTAGCATCTGAGGAGCCGAAATATTAATGTTTCAGGCAAAAGCCTTACAGGATGCCCAAAACATCAATTTTCCTGCTCCTCAAATGCTGCCTGGCCTGCTGTACTTTTCCAGCACCACTCTAATCTTCAGCCTGTGCAAGTTACCTTGTTTAGGTGTCAGTATGGTTATTTGAAATAATGAAAAGAATAATGGTTACCTAAATTAGTGGAAATTTAATTTTCACCTGGTCCACTGAGGTTATTAGCTAATGCAAACTGCATCATTTTTTACCAATCTAAATCAATTTACTAATACATCAATGTTTGCTGTCATGATTTCATATTGCACAATATCCTGTTCCCATAAATATGCAAATACATCTGTTTTATAATTTCTTTTGTTCCATTACTTGTATTGATTGGTCTTTTTTTCATCCGTGGTAGTGTAGCAGTTCTTACCCACACTCTTTAAGTTGGGTGAAACTGCTCTTTAAAGATCTATAAGAGTAATTTCACCTATGCTCCCACTTCTGAATTTATGCACCTTAATTCCCAAAAGGGATCTCCAATAACCAAGGCACTACATGCTGCCTGCAATTCTACAATTGAAAACAAAACTGTGATTTTGGACACACATAAACATGAAATACTGAAGCTATATAGTACCTTTATGCCTTTCAATCAATATTTTAGTGCTAAAGCTCTGTCACCAACATTTTAGATCCTTTTTTCCAAACTATGTTTCTTTCTCCATGCATACATGCAGCAAATACCAAACAACTAGAATGTAATGCGCTGAGAAGATTTCTAGTCTTGCTTGCTTTCAATTCACAATGTATTAATTCATTTGTCTTTATTGCACAATAACCAAAAAAAGCAAGTATGCAAATCAGTGTATAAGGACATGGAGTTTATGGACATGGTTTCTCATGCTATGCTATAATTTTGCTAACAAAGTTTATGGCAATATTGTTTTAGAACCTTTGATGTCGTCTATTTTTAAGTAAGTAATTTTGATTCCTGCAGGCAATTCATAATATGAATACAAATATTTTATACTGTATTATTAAAAATTACTATTTTTAAATATGAGCTGGTACTGGAAGAAATCTAATTTGTTGGAAAGAAAAATCTGACCAGTTCACCATTAATTATTCTCAAATTCACACATCTCTCAAAATAAACACCAAATGAAAACTAGAAGGACATTGCGCTGCTTGAATTAATTGAAGCCTTTTTGATTGCAAATATGCACAAGCCACGATAAAAAAGGACACTTTTACCAACATGGTGTTTTAACAGATGGTGCTCACTGGTGAGCTAAAGCAAATCATGCAATTTGTGCACAAACCAACATTGTGGATTCCTCTATTCCATTCAGCCAGCTTCTTCATCTCCATTATATCTTTTTGCATGATGCAACCCTCTGTGCCAGACCTTCTGATTTGTCTTTCTTTTTCTTCAAATCAAGGACTCCTGTCCCATATGTTTGAATGATCTCTGTATTCAATCTATTTTTCATACTCCTGCTGTTACTCCCTCTCTTTCCTACAACCATAATACGATTTACCTATGTCTTCACCTTCCACCTCACCAGTCTCTGTATTCAACTGATCATCTTCTGTCTTTTCTGCTAGCTCCAACATGACACAACCACCAAACACAGCTATCTGCCAACCTCACCACTACCTTTCATTATTTTGAAAGGACTGTTCCTTTCACAGACATCCCTGTCCATTCCAAAACCACTTCTAACACCCTGTCCCCTTCCCATAATAGAACAGGAGATACAAAACCATCCATTTGTCTCCTCTCTCCTTATAGTCTAAGGCCCCAAATACTCCTGTCAGGTGAAGCAGTGGTTTATGTGTACTTTTTCAATAGTCTACTATATTTACTGCTCAAAATATGGCTTCCTGTACAAAAGTCAAATATTTTATACTGTATTATTAAAAGTTATTACATGGGAAATCAAGCAGAGGTTGGGTAACTACTTTGAATTACACCTCCCTTTAGTCTACAGACATGAACTTGAACTTCTGGTGGTCTGCCCTTATAAATTTTCAGCTTTCTTTCATATTATCACTTCTGTCCTTGGCATACTATTATATTCTATTAATGCTCAACACTAGTTCAAGAAACACTACCTCATCTTTTCAGCTTAAACTTTACAACCTTTTGGACTCACCACTAAATTAATCAATTTCAGAATGTAATCTCTGCACTGATATTGTTTCTTCTTCTTTGCATGTTTTGGTCTTAGTCTTGGTTTTCTCTCATTTTGTGTTTTTTTTTTGAACACCAACCTTTTCTTTATTCTGGTATTCACACCACCTCTGGGCCACGTCTTTTCTCTCTTTATTGGTCCAATTACCAGACCTTTTGACTCTTCCCCCAACCTTTAGTTCATTTTTCACTCTCCCTAATTTGACCTACTTAAAACAAATACTTTTCTAGGTTTATCACAGTTCTGATGAAACACTATCAACATATAATACGCTAATGCTCTTGAAAGATGCTGCCTGAGCTGATATCCAGTATTTTCTGCTTTTATTGCAGTAAATTGCCACACTGTTTTATCACTTCTAGATACATGGGTCAAATCCAGATTAAATTCATAAAGTGAAAGTTCCTCACCTGTATAAATTGTAAGGATCTACATAAAAAAGACTTTGAACAGTCTCAACTCACATTGTAGAGCAATAAACAACTGACCATATATGAGTACCAAAACTGACATATGGATACTTGAATTATTGTAAGGAAGCAGAAGGAGGCATCAGATTAGGAATTAAGATATTTATTATACTAGTGTGGTACAGTAAGTACTATTTGCCACCACAAAAAAAAACAACCATGTGGAAACAAGTGATTCAACTCAGCCAGTCTATATTGATATTTATACTGCACACAAGCAGTAGTCGTGATCCTATGTGCCCAACTTTTATGCATATTTCTTTATTTTCCTGTCTCTGAACCATTCAGTGACAATGATCTCACACCTGAATCAAAAGTTATGTTGAAGCCTGACTAAAGAAAGTTGGTCACATAATTTAGAGTTTCACTTCAGTGCAATTCTGTGCAGGCACTACAATGTCTGAGGAGCTACCTTTCCTGTGAGGTGTTAAACTAGTTTACAGCCCTCTCTCATGGTGAAAAATAACCACAACTCTAATTGAATATGGGGATGAGATTTCTTCCTTGTCTTGGCCAGTATTTTTTCCAACTAGTTCCATCGTTTATCAGACTAAAAGAGATTAAAACAGACTATTACATTAAAACAAAAAGTGCTGGAGAAACCCAGCTGGTATGACAGAATCTGTGGAAAGTCAACGTTTCAAATCCAGAGTGACTCTGTTCATGATCTCTTTACTGTATTCCATGACCTCACAATTGTCTGTGTAAAAATATTTCAATCTCTTCCATTTAAGTTTATTTTCCTTACATCTGGAGTTCTGTCACTGAATCTAAATCCTTTCCTGTTAGCACAACACATTCATCCATAATTTTAATTGGTCAGTCAAATGATTCTATTTTTTTTCTCTTGCCTCAACATTGTTCTAAGCAAAGCAAGTACAGGGGTCTTGAGATTGAATCCCACCATGGCAGATGGTAGAATTTGGATTCAATTAAAAATCTGGAATTTAGAAACTGCTGTTGATTGTTGGGAAAAACTCATCTGGTTCATTAATGTCTTTGAGGGAAGGAAATTGTCAACCTTACCTGGTCTGGCTTACATGTGATTCCAAATCCACAACAATGTGGATCTTGATGACCCTGTGGACAATTAGGGATGGGCAATAAATGCTGGCCTAGCTACTAACACCTACATCCTGTGAAAGAGTAAAGAAAAATCCAATATTGCCATGGTAAACTGTCTGACAAATTTATGATTACATCCCATCAATTTTATTCTAGTGTAAAAGGGGATAGTGTCCCATATTCCAATACAGATGCCCTTCACTTTGATGACAGCAAAAAATGTCACTAAATGCATATTAAGAAATCATGCAGCTTTAACACCTTAATGTCTGAGAATCATGGACATAACCTTTGTTAAGTGTGAATGATGTATAAGTGAACTATGTAAGCATATAGAAAGTAGTTTTCGATTCCAAGTTGTATGAAGCCATTTTTTTCAAGAAAGAACTTCATTTATGACTAGATTATTTTAGGTCGCAAGAAAATATCCATCTCTGGGCATTAATATTTGGGAAAGTGCACTCAAAAATAAAGTGCTCCATTGTATCTGAGATATTGATGAGTTTAAAGGTACTGTATAAAACTTTGGAAAGAAAGGATAAAATTGAAAAGAGTGCCACATTATTAAACCTGGCTGCTGCTTAAATGCATCAAATATAGGAACAGTCATCCTTCGATAGTGATTTGTTTAATATCACTTATTTAATCACATAATTCACCATGGATTAATACAAATCACCATTTTGGCAAGACTATAAGTTGTTATTACTAATATCACCACACAAAGTGTATTGCAACAAATGCTTTGATATTCTACATCCACCTATACGCAAATCTTTGACAAATGTGTGGTCACATCTCTGGAACAGAAGGATGGATTGTGAAATTCAGAAGCAAAGGATAGAATGAAATATTGCAAAATTAGAAATCCCACAGTCAACAGCTGCAAGACAGCACATGGCTAGCAAAGGACACAACAACAACCAATATTTATAATAGGTTTTTTTTGCAGAGCTTACAGCCCCGACAACTCACAAAAATATACCTATCACAAACTGAGAAGGCATGATGGAAGAGTTTGAAAGTTGGATAAAATATGGCAAGACCTGGGAATTTGTAAAAGGGATCAAGAATGTACGGTGTTGCAGCTGAAGTTCTAGTTAGCAATGGCAGACTGAAGGAAAGGGAAGTTGTTTCAAGTAACAGAGTGGAGGTGTAAGATCTTCAAGAGAAGGATAAAATAAAATTGAAACTTGTTTAAAATATGGAGGTAAGATTAATTGAGGTCACTAACCCACTTAAAAACAGTATAACAACACAGTGAGGTCTTAAAATATTGAATCCTTACAATATTTCCAATTAACACGGTAAATCTGTTTTAAAAATTGGCTTTAGCCAAAAGTATCTCTAGGCAAAGTAGTCTCTTGTAAGCAGATCAATAGGAAGATACTGAGAGTTGCATAATTAATTCAGTAGCTGTTTTGGAGGCAAATTGCCAATATGTACAGACATCAAGGTCCCATAAACAGCAAATTCGATTATTGAACTTTATAACAAGTGTTTACAACCGGGTGGCTTGCCAGACTACTTCAGGAGGCAATGAGAGTCAACAACATATTGTTGGACAGGAATCTATGGTGTCAAGGGCTAATGTATAAAATGTAAACAAAATAGTTTATATCATAATTAGGAAGTGATGTGAAATCACAATACGACAGATTCTAGAACCTGAAGGACGTTACTGAACCATTTATGTTCCTCTAATAATCCGGGAGCTTTCATGATGATTTTTATGGTGGTAACCCACAGAGTAAACAGCAGTAAAAATAGTACCTCACTCCAATTTGCAATTTTATCAAATCATGGCTTATCTGTATCCAAATCAACTTATCTGCTTTATTCTCATCTCTCTTACTGATTACCTCAAAGTTAATCGATCTCTGTCTTGAAATTTCGAATGTCCAGCATTCAAAATTGTTTGAGGAGAGTCTGTTTGGCATGGAAAATGCTTACTGATTTTCATCCAGTGTTGGCTTAGCTCTACTTTTAAGATTGTGCCAATTGTGCTGAGTTCTCTTATTGTATTATATAATTTATCTGTCTCTACCCTCTCAAGTCTCTTTATCATTTTCAACTTCTCGAATCAACAGTCAACCATCAAGCCAATAGAAGCAGTCTTGACAATTGCTTTGTTCAAGCATTTAATTTTGCATCCATCAGAACAATTTGCAAGAATACTAATTCAAGAGGAAATCTAACATTTATATTGCATCTGAGGTCTGACTGTCATCTATTATGTAGAGTTGAAACAGACACAGTGTTTATATTGTTCTCGATATGCACACGAGTGAGCCACATTCTGAACCCAACAGACAATCTTGTATCAGGCACCAGAATGGTCTTTACAGTCAGGTTTATCCAGAAATGTTGGTCTCATTGCAGAATCATATCTAATGGTGGACACTGTGTTACATGTTTTGCAAGCATGAGTTAGCTTATATGGTCAGTACCCCAGCTTGTTGCAAATAGTAATGTGTCATTTGATGGTTTGTTAGTTTTATTTCACAGGGTAATGCCTTAACCAATCAGTTGCAGCATTCCTGGTTTAAAATTTAAACAAACTTTGTGGGAAACTGTCAATCAGCATTTCTGGTACGTTCTCCATGGCATCACCTCTCCTACTCAGTGTCCATTTGCCAACCAATCATTATTTTCCTCTCATGCAGTATTTTCCCTTGAGTTGGTATTCTTGTATTTTATCCTGATGAGTGCGAGACAAGAAAGTTCAACAAAATATGTCTTTTTTCAACAATAATCAAATTCTCTACCGGCAAATGATAATATCCCTTCGTGAAATCAATATTGGGATCATGGGCCAGATCTTTCAAGAATTGGCAATCACACAAAGATTTCACTCCAGCCTTCCTTTTTTTCACAAATATAGCTTCACATTTCTAAGAGGAGATTCTGACCTGGGCTTTTTCAGAAATGCAGAGGTGCAATTCCATTCTCCTAATGGAAGAATGTCGACAGAAGGTAAGCCAGACAGCCTGTTCACAGCAGTCAGCTCTGTATTCTGAAATGTAAAGGCTCTTACAGCTGCTGTCAAATGATAAGATGGGTAGAGTTCCAGCTGGGTAAGTGTAAATTGCATATAGGTCGGGGGTAGGGTGCCAAGTAAATAAGATGTCAAGTGGGAAGGGGTAAGATACTATGTGGGTAAGGTGCAAGGGCGTAAGATGTCAAAGGGGCCAGGTAAGTAATGCACTTTTTAGAATGGATTTGGTGATTGGAGGAAATTGAGTCTGGTGGGTAGGTGACTACAGACCTCTAATCCAGTGCTGGACAGATTAGGTCAGATCCTCTGAAGGTGGAGAGCTGGGTGTGGCAGCAAGAGTGTGAGGGGATTGGGTCAGAAAAAGAAACAGTGTTCAATCCAGTCCATTTCAGCCAGTATGGTGGGCTAGGATCCAGTCCAGTTTGGCAATGGAGAGGTAGGTGTTCAGGTCAAGTCCAGCAGTGAGAAGAGGCATTCCCTCCAAATTCTCTGATGTAATTTGAGACTTTAGGAGCATTCCAGACATAGAGGAATTGCTCAGTGGATCATTCAATGTCTGAGGAAATTCATTTGGACTCTTCTACAATGGGAATTTTGCAGGGTCCCCATGACCAACTCCCATTTTTGCTAGGCTAATGCCTGTCAGCCAGTGAAATTCTGGGCCGATATTTTTGTCTGAGTGTAGAGGTATATTTAGTACACAAATTGTCACATTTTTATTTTGGTTGGAGAAAGTCTGATGTTGCTACTCCCTGTGTTTCAAGTCTCTTGTGATAAAAGGGAACAAATCATTCACCTTTCTAATTAATTATTGTACTTGCACATTAGCCTCCAGTAACTGATTGATAAGGACAAAGTGCATTTGTACATCTACACTTTCTATTTTCTTACCATGTAAGAAATACTCTTTACATTTGTTCTTTCTTCCAGAATGGAAAACCTCACATGTTCCAGTTTTATATTCCATCTGCCATGTCCTTTCCTATTTATTAAGTCTGTCCAAATCCTCTTGAAGTGACTATGCACCTTCATCACAGCACACACTCCCACCCAGCTTTGTGTCATCTATGATTTGAAAATATTATATTTGGTTTCCACATACAAATCATATATATTTATTGGTAATAGTTGGGACTCAAGTGCTAAGCCTTGTGTTAGCCCCAATTTAAGACTGACCTCTTTATTCTTGGTCTCTGTTTTTCTGCCTGTCAGCCAATCCATGCCAATATATAAAGTCCTAGTCCGTGTGCTTTAAAGTTGTTAGACAACCTCCAGGAGAAGCTTTATCAAAAGCCTTCCAAAGATCCACGTATACTTTGTCCATCAACTCCCTGTATCAATTCCATTAGTAATATCTTCAAAAAACTTCAACAGGTTCATCAAACACAATTTCCTAATCACAAAACCATGTGACAATGCCCAACTCGATAATTATTACCCAAATTTCCATTTATTACATCCTTTGTAATAGATTCTAGCACTTTCTAGACTACTGACGTCATGTTAACAGGTCTGCAGTTGTCCATTTTCGCTCTCTCTCCCTTCTTAAATATTGAGTGATCATTTGCTACCTTCTAATCTAGAACCATTCCTAAATTTACAGAAGTTTTGGAACATGAATACCAATGCAACCACTATCTCCAGAGCTACCTCATTCATTATTCTCGGATCTATAATATCGAGTTGAGAGAACTTACCTACATTCAAACACATTAATTTTTCCAACGTAACTTTCTTACTAATAATAATTTATTGCATCTTCCTCAGTGAAAACAGACTCAAAATAATCATTTCTCTTCTGTTCAGTTTCTCAATTTCCCCACCAGAAAACCTCCTTACACTGTCTATATACACTTATCTTGGCCAAGTGTTTCCTTTTTATGTACCCATAGAAGCTTTTACAGTTCTTTTTTATATTTTCTTTTGCCTGGTTACATGAATACCATTTATTTGTCAGTTCCTTGGTTTGCTTTAGCTAGGTTCTAAATTTCTCCCAGGTTTACTATTGTTTCAGGGAATATTTCTGGGCCTTTTGTTTTATACTTATACAATCCTTAACTTTCTTTGTTAGCCATCATTGACTGAATTTTGAGGATCTTGTGCTTTGAAGAATTATCTAGTTGATGTAGCCTATCTATTAATTCTTTAAAGACCTTCAATTTCATATGCATCACATTTTAATGAACTTTCCCAATCTATTTCAATTAATTTGTCTCTCAAACCTTAATAATTTCCTTTATACAAATTTAACACTATGGTCACTTGATCATATTATTGTCAGTAAATCAAAAAAAACTATTTTACTATATGATTATTAAGTAGCCTGTCTGATAGTATATTAGATCTAAAAGAGTCTGTTCTGATGTAGATCTCTTCACATACTGCTTAGCCATTCCTAACATACTCCAAAAACACAGATTTCCCATCTTTAGTGTTCATAAGCTTACTCAGTCTATTTGCGGATTCAAGTCACCAATGACTATTACCCATGCTACGTGCTTCTCTAATCTCCTAACTGATATTACGCCACCTCCTACCACTACTGTTGAGTGACCTATAAACAACTTCTACCAATGTTTGCTGTTTCTTACCTCCTACTAACAGATTCCACATTTTGTTCATGTCATTTAAGGCATTCCCTCTCTCACTAATGTACTAATGTCATCCCTTATTGTCAGTGCAGCATCACCTCATTTTCCTTTTTGCCTGAGCTCGCTCAATATCTCTGTTTTCTTTTGTCTAACTTATTCTCTATATGTTATCTATACTATGAGCTCTTACTTTGTACAGTAAACTTTGATGTGGAAGTTTGTTGGATGTCTTTTAGAAATCCAACTAAACTACAACTATGGGTTATCCTTTATGCACACGGCTGATTACTTCTGCAAAGAATCTTACTAGGTAAGTCAAACACAAATTCCCTTTTGCAAAATTATGTTAATGCTGTCTGGGTGCAATGAAATTTTCTAAATATCCAGCTGTAACGTCCTTACTAATGGGTTGCAGAATTTTCTCTAAGACAGATGCTAAGCCAACTAGGCTGTGGATTCCTGATTTCTATCCTTCTCTCTTCTTGAATAGGGAAGTTCTATTCCCTCTTTTCCAATCTGATGGGATGCTTACATAATCTAAGGAATCTTGGAAAATTAAGACATTGCATGCACTATCTTTGCAGCCTCGTTTTGGATTTGAGGGTAAGGTCCAGCAGTATCTGGTGATTTGTCAGCCTTGAATTGTAATAATTTTAACAGATATTCTTTCTGTGGTGATTGTAATTGTTTTTAAGTTCCTCCCTACCTTTCATCTCTTGATTGACACTTTTTTCTGGGATGTTGTTTGTGTCTTACACTGTGAAGACAGATGCATAACACCGACTCAACGCTCATTTCCTTTTTTTCCATTATTAATCCCCAGACTCTCTCTATAAGATCAATTGTTGGAGGTTTACTGATTTTGATTAATGATTTTAAGAGACTTTCTAAAGCATTTAGATGGCTTCTGACAATGATACATTGTGCATACTGGTAGAATGACTAAGAACTATACACAGGGGTACAGAGTTGTAATAGAGTGGTATGCAGGAATGTGAGGTGACATTGGGAATGTGAAGGGGGAATGGTGAAAAGTGAGGAGCCGTGGACTGGCATGGAATGTAATGGGATGAGAGTGGGATGAGAAAATGTGAGGAGCCAAAGACATGGAGAAGATGTTTCCCCTAAGTGGAGAGGTCTAGGCCTGAGGGTATAGCCTTAGAGTGAAGGGACAACCCCTCAGAACTGAGACAAGGATGAATTTCTTCAGCCAGGCAATGGTGAATCTGTGGAACTCTGTGCCATCGAAGTCTGTGGATGCCAAGTCATTGAGTATCCTTAAGACAGAGATGTAAGGGATCAAGTAATTTTGGGACAAGGCATGACAATGTGGTTGAATCATGATCAAATGGTGGAGCAGACTTGAGGGCCAAATGGCCTAATTCTCCCCCTATATCTCATTGACTTATGGCCTGATGGAATCGAAAACATGGCAGGCAATTTCACACTAACATCTTAAACACCAATATCAGCTAACTACAACAGGTATAACAGCAACATTGCTGCAACTGTCGTCCTCTCAAACATAAAGTTACAAAGTAAATGACCAGTTAATCTGTAGGAGCAAATTACTGCAGAAGCTGGAATCTGTAATGCAAACAAAACATACTGGAGATCACAACTGGTCCATGGAAAGACAGCAAGCTTACAAATGTTAGTTTGCTTTCTCTCTATGAATGCTGCATGATCCACTACAATCTTCAGCATTTTTTGTTTTCAACCAGTTAATCTGATTTGGTGATGTTGATTAAGTGACAAATCATGGCTCAGAGTAGCAAATCACCATCCCCATTGTTAAGGAGTGTCAAGGAATCTTTTACATCAACCTGACCCAATAGGTGCAATCTCAATTTAACATTTCACTGAAAAATAATACCTCTACCAGTTCTCACTATTGCTGTTATGTAGCAGTTTAGATTATCTCAAGTCTTGAAGCAGATCTTAAATTAGTAACACCACCTTACCTCTTCCTTCACCAAGTCTTCTGAAACCTGAAAGTATCACTCAGTAGGCCAAGTCTAAAGTTAATTTATCAGTGATGTATCAAGAGCAACTTCAAATACATTATGTTCAAAGAAAGCAGTTTGAAATCACGACATTGTTTACATTGATAAAAATGACTTGAGATCCATCATACTTCAATAGCAACTAATCATTATAGCGGGACCCTTAAGGGGGAGGGGGAGCAGCCCAAGTCAGGGTCCACATAGGCACTAACAACATAGGTAGGAAAAGGGATGGCGATGTAAGGCAGAAATTCAAGGAATGAAGGTGAAAGCTTAGAGTTAGAATAAATAGAGTTGTTATCTCTGGTTTGTTACCCATGCCACATGCTAGTATGGCAAGGAATAGGGAGAGAGAGCAGTTGAACACATGGTTACAGGGATGGTGCAGGAGAGAGGGTTTCAGATACCTGGATAATTCGGGCTTATTCTGGGCTGGGTGGGACCTCGACAAGCAAGATGGTTATACCTGAACCAGTGAGGTACCAATATCCTGGGAGGGAAGTTTGCTAATGCTCTTTGGGAGGGTTTAACTAGTTCAGCAGGGAGATGGGAACCTGAATTGTAGCTCCAGTGTGCAGGAGGTTGAGAGTAGTGAGGTCATAAATAAGGTTTCAAAGTTGCAACAGTGTACTAGCAAACAGGAAGGTGGTTTGAAATGTGTCTACTTCATCGCCAGGAGCATCTGGAATAAGGTGGGTGAACTTGCAGAATGGGTTGATCCTGACTTCGATTTTGTGGTCATTTCAGAGACATGGATAGAGCAGGGACAGGATTGGTTGCTGCAAGTTCTGGGGTTTAGATCCTTCATTAAGAATAGAGAAGGTGGTAAAAGAGGGGGGGTTGTGGCAATGTTAGTCAAGGACAGTATTATGGTGGCAGAAAGGATGTTTGAGAACTTGTCTACTGAGGTAGCATGGGCTGAGGTTAGAAACAGGAAAGGAGAGGTCATCCTGTTGGGAGTTTTCTGAAGGCCTCCAAAACGTTCCAGAGATGTAGAGGAAAGGTTTGCACAGATAATTCTGGATAGGAGCAAGAGTAACATGGTCATTGTTATGGGTGACTTTAACTTTCCAAATATTGACTGGAAATGCTATAATTCAAGTATTTTAGATGGATCAATTTTTGTCTTGTCTAATCACATCATAATTGTCTTCCCCCAGCTATAACTCTTGCCATACGGTATATAGATCAGCCATCAAGAAACGAAGCCACATTGGATTTGGTATTGGGTAATGAAATAGGCCAGGTTAGATTTGGAGGTATGTGAACACTTTGGTAATAGTGACCACAATTCAGTTACATTTATTTTAGTGTAGGAAAGGGATAGGTATAGACCGCACGGCAAGAGTTAAAGCTGGGGGAAGACAATTGTGATGTGATTATGCAAGATTTAGGACGCATAGGATGGGGATGGAAACTACAGGGGATGGGCACTGTGGAACTTGTTCAAGGAGCAGCTATTACGTGTCCTTGATAAGTGTATACCTGTCAGGCAGGGAGGAAGTGGTCGAACGAGAGAACCGTGGTTTACTAAAGAAGTTGAATCTCTTGTCAAGAGGAAGAAAGAGGCTTATGTGAAGATTAGACGTGAAGGCTCAGTTAGGGTACTTGAGAGTTACAAGTTAGCCAGGAAGGACTTAAAGAGAGAGCTAATAGCCAGGACGGGACACAAAAAGTCTTTGGCACATAGGATCAAGGAAAACCCAAAAGCTTTCCATAGGTATATCAAAAATAAAAGAATGACTACAGTAGGATTAGGGCTAGTCAAGGGCAGTAGTGGAATGTTGTGTATGGAGAGGTGTTAAATGAATATTTTTTGTCAGTATTCACACAGGAAAAAGACAATGTTGTCAAGGAGAATACTGAGATACAGTCTATTAGACTAGACAGGATTGTGGTTCAGGTATAAAAATGACAAACAGCAGTGACCCCAAAACAGATCCTTGCGGCACATCACTAGTAACTGAACTCCAGGATGAACATTTCCCATCAACCACCATCCTCTATCTTCTTTCAGCTCGCCAATTTCTGAACCAAACTGCTGATCTGTTAGCAATTGTGGAAAGTATGAAAATAGATAAGTCCCCTGGGCTGAATGGGATTTATCCTAGGATTCTCTGGGAAGCTAGGGAGGAGATTGCAGAGCCTTGGCTTTGATCTTTATGTCGTCATTGTCTACAGGAATAGTGCCAGAAGACTGGAGGATATCAAATGTTGTCCCCTTGTTCAAGAAGGGGAGTCGAGACGACCCTAGTAATTATAGACCAGTGAGTCTTACATCAGTTGTGATTAAAGTTTTGGAAAGGATCTATGAAGGAATAATTTGATTAGGGATAGGCAACATGGTTTTGTGAAGGGTAGGTCGTGCCTCATAAACCTCATTGAGTTCTCTGAGAAGATAACCAAACAGGTGGATGAGGATAAAGTGGTTGATATGCTGTATATGGATTTCAGTAAACCAGTTGATAAGGTTCCCCGTGGTAGGCTATTACAGAACTTATAGAGGCGTGGGATTGAGGGTAATTCAGCAGTTTGGATCAGACATTGGCTAACTGAAAGAAGACAGAGGGTGGTGGTTGATGAGAAATGTTCACCCTGGAGTTTAGTTACTAGTGGTGTGCATGGATCTGTTTTGGGGCCACTGCTGTTTGTCATTTTTATACATGACCTGGATGAGGGTGCAGAAGCATGGGTTAGTAAATTTGTGGATGACACTAAGGTCAGTGGAGTTGTGGACAGTGCGGAAGGATGTTGCAGGTTACAGAGGGACATAGATAAGCTGAAGAACTGGGCTAAGAGGTAGCAAATGGAGTTTAATGTGGAAAAGTGTGGGGTGACTGACTTTGGAAGGAGTAACAGGAATTCAGACTATTGGGCTAATGTAAGATTCTTGGTAGTGTGGATAAGCAATAAGATCAGTGTCCATGTGCATAAATCCCTGAAAGTTGCCACCCAGGTTGATAGGGTTGTTAAGAAGGCATACGGTGTGTTAGCTTTTATTGGTAGAAAGATTGAGTTTCGCAGCCACGAGGTCATGATGCAGCTGTAAAAAGCTCTGATGCGGCTGCATTATAGGAAGATGTGTTGCATACAGTTCTGGTTGCCGCATTATAGGAAGGATGTGGAAGCATTGGAAAGGATGCAGAAGAGTTTACCTGGATGTTACCTGGTATGGAGGGAAGGTCTTACAGGAAAGGCTGAGGGACTTGAGGCTGTTTTCGTTAGAGAGAAGAAGGTTGAGAAGTGGTTTAATAGAGACATACAAGATGATCAGATAGGGTGGACAGTGAGAGCCTTTTTCCTCAGATGGTGATGGCTAGCACGAGGGGACATAGTTATAAATTGAGGGTGGATAAATATTGGATAGATGTCGGAGGTAGGTTCTTTACTCAGAGGGTACTAAGGGCGTGGAACACCCTGCCTGCAACAGTAGTAGACTTACTAACTTTAAGGACATTTAAATGGTCATTGGATAAACATATGGATGATTATGGAATATGTAGGTTAGATGGGCTTCAGATTGGTTTCACAGGTTGACGCAACATCGAGGGCCAAAGGGTCTGTACTGTGCTGTAATGTTCTATGTTCCGTGTCATTTGTAACAAATCAATATTCAGCAAAACATACATGAGGCAAACTGAATAAAATATAACACTATCAAAGACAGGAATAAACCTTACTTCAACTAATGATTACAATACATCGATGCATCACAGCAGAAAAAAAGTTAGTTGCCTTAAACAACTGGGTAGCTTGGTATTTTCGTCAAGATGCACTAATGATTCATGACTAATTATGTATTTTTAGTACTTATATTCCCATAATACATTGCATTCTTTAGATAATATCAAAACATGGTCGATAGGCTGAAAAGTGGCAGATGGAGCTTATTTTGGATAAATACAAGATGCTGCATTTTGGGAAAGCAAATCTTAGCAGGACTTATACACTTAATGGCAAGGTCCTAGGGAGTGTTGCTGAACAAAGAGACCTTGGAATGTAGGTTCATAGCTCCTTGAAAGTGGAGTCGCAGGAGATAGGATAATGAAGAAGACGTTTGATATGCTTTCCTTTATGGGTCAGAGTATTGAGTACAGGAGTTGGGAGGTCATGTTGTGGCTGTACAGGACATTGGTTAGGCCACTGTTGGAATATTGCGTGCAATTCTGGTCTCCTTCCTATCGGAAAGATGTTGTGAAACTTGAAAGGGTTCAGAAAAGATTTACAAGGATGTTGCCAGGGTTGGAGGATTTGAGCTATAGGAAGAGGTTGAACAGGCTGGGGCTGTTTTCCCTGGAGCATCAGTGGCTGAGGGGTGACCTTATAATTTATAAAATTATGGGGTCATGGATAGGATAAATTGACAAAATATTTTCTCTGGGGATAGGGAGTTCAAAACTAGAGGGCATAGTTTTAGGGTGAGAGGGGAAAGATAAAAAAGAGAACAAAGGGGCAACTTTTTCATGCAGAGGGTGGTACATGTGTGGAATGAGCTGCCAGTTGAAGTAGTAGAGGCTAGTACAATTTCAACATTTAAAAGGCATCTAGATGGGTGTATGAATAGGAAGGATTTGGAGGGATATGGGCCAGGTGCTGACAGATTGGACGAGATTGGGTTGTGATATCTGGTTGGCATTGACAAGTTGGACCGAATGAATAGGAAAGATTTGGAGGGATATGGGCCAGGTACTAGCAGGTTGGACGAGATTGGGTTGGGCTATCTGGTCGGCATGGTCAAGTTGGACCGAAGGATCTGTTTCCATGCTGTACATTTCTATGAATCTATGACACTATTAACTAGTAGAGATAGCTTCCAAATTGTCTACTTCTAATATTTTTCCATGCATGCATTTTTTTACTAAACCTTATATTTTGAAAGGGTGTTAGTTAAAGATGTGGTCAATTCTTAAGAGACCGCTCACTGCAAAAGTTATGTAAACCATGAATGATATTAAATCCAGCACTGTACCATCTTTGCCAGAACATGATCTTCACTCCTTCTATCAATGACAAAAATGCAAACCAAATATTTGTATGCCTTTCAATGTGTATTTAAAACCTCCAAAAAATTGTTACATTTTGCTAACAACTGTGTTGCTGGACACAGTTTGCACAGTAAACCATACAATGAATTGCAATTATATCGATAGCTTTAACAGCATATAATGTTTGGAATGAGACTTCTTAATGCACAATCATGCGTGTAAAAGTGAACATCTGAATTCTGTTAACTCACATGACAATCTTTATTTCAAAAATCTAACTCAAAAGTAACAATTACGACATATTTCAATAATCCCAGTTATGGCAGGAAATGAGTCAATTTTTGTGGGGCTACAGTTACTGCATCCCAGCAATTTAGTCTACATTTCCCATTTCGATTATGAGCAATAATTTCATTTCAATATTAATATATGTAGAGTGGCTACACTTCCATGTTTACAATTGTTTTCCAGCTGCTAACCTCAATTCTTGTGGTCTAAACAATGCAAGGGAACTGGCTGAAATTTTATTTCCTTAACAGCATTTCTCCAATTTTATTGCACAAATTTCATTGGATTTGACTGGAAATTATAATGAAGTCAAAATGGAAAACCAGGTTGCGTCCTCTAACCATTGGGATTTAGCTCAATAGTCAGTTAAACTAAAGAAATAAAGATTCCTCCTCTCTCACTCCATCTGGGCCAGGTACGAACCTACGCCATGGAATATACTTAGCCTCCAATTGAAATGGAAATATGTCAGAAATGACTCATAATTCAGTATATAATTGAGACTTTCACTCTCAAAAGGCCATGTGGACATCTTGTGTAAAAATCAAAAAAAGCACAATGCTGCAGTGCTGAGTTTTGACTTGATGTAAAGTTGTGGCAGATTACTGTAGTTTTACTGAATATAGTCTTGAGAAAAGCTTACATTGAGAGTTACACGTACTTGGTAAGATACAATTTCTTCAACATTTCTTCAGAACCCCTACAGTGTGGAAACAGGCCCTTTGGTCCAAGAAGTCCACACCAATCCTTCGAAGAGTAACCCACCCAGATCCATTCCCCTACCCTATATTTACCCGTGACGAATGCACCTAGCCTACACATCCCTGAACACTATGGGCAACTTAGCATGGCTAATTTACCTAACCTGCACATCTTTCAATTGTGGGAGGAAACCGGAGCACCTGGAGAAAACCCATACAGACATGTGGAGATGTGCAAACTCCACATACACAGTCACCCAAGGCCAGAATTGAACCTCAGACCATGGCAAGGCAAGAATCAAATCCAGGTCCCTGGCATTGTGAGGCAGCAGTGCCAACTACTGAGCCACTGTACCACCATGTATTTCAGTCACCAGCACTGATATCCTTGGTGTAAAGATTATAAACAACTCTCTAAAGACAGCACTTTAATAGAAAAAAGGGCTACAACTCACCTCATTCTTTCCTGAATGCAAGATCAAAAATGTTTTATACCATTGTGCTCACTCAATCATGTGAGGGTAGTGTTTTGATCACTAATTTTGTGTAATTTCCAAACATAATTGTAATGTAGATGTTTTTATTAGGCTCCTTACAGTGTGGAAACAGGCCTTTTGGTCCAACCAGAGGCATTTCCCTCTGACTAAAGCATCTAACACTATGGGCAATTTAACATGGCCAATTCACCTAACCTGCACACCTTTGGGAAGAAACCCACACAGATACAGGGGGAACATGCAAATTCCACACAGACAGTCACCCAAGGCCAGAAATGAACCTCGGACCCTGGTGCTGTGAGGCAGCAGTGCCAACCACTGAGCCACCAGGACACCTTCTAACAAATTAATGCAACAATTCTTCCCATCTGAAGAAGAGTCATACTGGGCTCGAAATGTTAAATCTTTTCCTCTCTCCACAGATGCTCGCAGACTTGCTGAGTTTCTACTGCATTCTCTGTTTGTTTCAGATTTCCAACATTTTAAGTAATTTGCTTTTAATCGAAGGCTTTTCACTAGTTCAGTAGAAATCTCTTCAGTAGTTTTTCCTTCTATTCTACTTCTGCAATAGCTGGGTATCCCGCACATGCACACTCACTGCCAATTTATACGAAAGAAACAATATTTGTACAGCAAATTGATCAGGGAATTGACAGAATCAGGCATTAGCCCAAGATGTTTTGCAATATCTCTGAGTTTGTTGCACAGCAACAGAACCTCAAGTTTTCTTTTTAACAAAAGATACTTCACATTAAATTTGTGCAAGCTACTTTATCCAACTTATGAAAGAACAACTAATGTTTCCCATGTTTTACTGGACACCATTAAAAATTATCTAAGTCATTCTTTATCTTTTAATGCACTTTCATACATTGGTTTTGATCTGCATTCGTCTGACAATATCTTACTCTGAAACTTACTGGGAACACTGATTGGAACTAGTACCACCTTCTTGCTAGTGAATTTTCTTTAAAGAAGTCATTAAAAAGATGTGAATAGTACAGGCATAATTTATTAAGAAGAAATGTTTTCTTCACATCTAACAATAAAAATGTTTTATTATAAATAAAATACACAAAATGATATCTTCAAACCACAGAAGAGCAAGCTAAAGTCATTCAATGACAACCAAATATTCCTTCTTTGTTGTAGCAGGAACTCCATTCCAAATATGACCAACAACTTGGATATTTAATAAATTAAAATCATACACATTCATAAAGATGCTTTTTAAAACAAAAACACATATATTGAGATATTAGATAGCATACTACTCCCAAATGTGCTTGGAACTGGGACAGTTGGCTTTCACTAAAACTCAATCTTATTTCCTTGGTTTAAATGACAGCTAAGACTATTGATGTTATTGCATCATAACATGTGTAGAATAATATCACATCTTATGCGCATATGAGTCAGTTACAATGGTGGGCAACTAAAATATTTCTTTCCTTATTTTCTCATAAACTGACCATCAACTGTCCAAAGATATTTCATTAAATTTCTATTTGTAAGGGACTGCGTTGAATAAGTTGCAGCTGTACACTTGCTTTGATCTACCTTAAGCTCCCTAGAATAAAGAAGCCTTACAGTGTGGAAACAGGCCCTTTGGCCCAACAAGTCCACACCAACACTCTGAAGAGTATCCTACCCAGACCCATTCCCCTATCCTATTACCTAACTTACACATCCCTGAACACTATGGGCAATTTAGTATGGCCAATTCAAGTAACCTATACATCTTTAGACTGTGGGAGGAAACCAGAGCACTCAGAGGAAACGTACGCAGACATGGGGAGAATGTGCAAACTCCACACAGGCTAGAATCAAACCCAGGTCCCTAGCACTGTGAGGCAGCAGTGCTAACCACTGAACCACCATGCTGCCCCAGTGTCGATTGTGCCATCAGAATAATCAGGGCTCTTTATTGTGTGCATGAAATGCCATATATCTTCTATTTTATTTGGGAGCATTCAGTGTGACCTGAGGAGATCAATAGCAACAATGTCCACTTAAACTTCAAATGTATATCATTGTAAGAAATGTTTAATTAGAATAACAACACTAAAGTTGCAGCATCAATTTGGAATTAGTCTAACCTGAGTGTGAACTTTAAAAGGGTGAGGCTACCTGGAGGAAGCATTCTTTTGGGGTTTGACACATCATTTATCAGTCCAATACAATGTCAAATCTTTAGAGCCTACTGGAATTTTATAAAATCCATCTGGGGTTAGCTAAATGGCTTTGATCTCTTAAATATTTATTGCTTAACCATCTAGGAAGCACCTTCATGTACACATGTGACCAAGCATCTTTGGAGTTTTTAATTTGGCAATGTGAGTCATGCAACATGTGGTTATGCAGGTCTGCAACCCAATAATGCATCAAAAGATATGCATTTACAAAATTATCTATGAGCACAGGCTGACTGAGGAAATAGGTGAAATACTTACCACATGTCAACACTCAGCAACAATACAATACTGGAGAGGGCAACATTTCAAAAAGTCATGGACCAATTTATAAGTCTAGCCATTTAAATAAAGTATTTGCAACTCTTCTTCAAAGGCAGTCAAAGCAGATTCTAGATATAGTTGCTTCTGATAAGGGGCAAAAGGGTAGGCAGGAATATCAAATAGACAGATCAGGCAGAACTTTATTGGATGAGGAAGCATGCTAGTGGGACCTAATGGACTAACTGGTATGTTAGTACATTGTATTGCAATGTTCACACTGGGTCAGAAATGCATATCAAATCTGTTTGACCCCTTAAATGTCTGGCATCTTGTTCAGTTGTCCACGCCGACTGCAGGGGACAGTTGTAGACCTGCTGGAAATGACCACCAACTCCTGCACATACATACTGTCCAATTTTCACACGAGTGACAAACTGGCTGCTAGCACGTGATTCGCGCGCTTGCTGTCTTCTACTGGGGGCAATCGGGTGCGCGCCAGGCGAGAGAGAGAGAGAGAGGGTGTGGGTGCAGCGGTCGCGAGTTGCGTGTGCTTGACGGCGTGCACGAGCTTTCGCTCACTTCACGCCTGTCTCTTGCCAACTGGGTAGCGTGCGTTGCATTTGGCATTGGCCTGGGCCCTGACCCTGGGTTTGGGGAAAGCAAAGATGGGTGAGGCGCAGCGTTCATAAGTCTTCACAATGAAATTGAGGCAAAAATCATTGTAAAGTAGGGTTGGATCAGGGCAATGATTGCACAGCAAAAAAAAAACAATATGTGACGCCAAATACTGTCAAAAGTGGCTGCAAAAGTGCTTTACCAGCCTGCATAAATATCTTTGAAAGCTATTGTCAGAGAGCGGCCTCGCCCTTGGTGTCTGGGCACTGAGACTAACTTTCTTCAGTGTGAAATATTTCTGTGAGGTCAGACAGTTCCGCTATTTCGCCTTCTGTTTTGGTCATCAAACATCTTAACACGGACTGAACACATTATGCAATGCCCACTTGTTTTCTACCCCCGTGCCATTATTATCTTGCAAAGGAAGTGTCCCCCTCAATTTACGACATTATTTACAGGCTACATTGCAGATACAAACAAGTGGTTTAAGGGGTGATCGATTCATTTGGAAATAACCAGGACGTGGATAAGGAGCAAAGAAATATGACATCGTAGGACGTGAAAGGATGTCGAAACGCAAAGGGTCGTTTATAATAAGACGGGACAGGACAGTTATTCTGTGGTATCTTGTAGCATTAGCTCCACTTTATGCTTAATAAACATTTGGTCAGACTGCAAGTGGACCTCGAAGCGACCTCCCTCTGGCTACACAAAGGGTCCAGAATGGCTTTCACGTAGCATTTAGAAGACGACTGATGGGGTGCATATGGTAAAAAAGTCCTAAACGTGCCTCCTCTTTTCTCATTCATTAGCTAATAAAGTCAGAAAGCATCTCGGTCCCCTTTCGACACACACGTCCCATTGTTACTCTGAGATTAGCTGCTGCGGGAAAATGATATGAATAGCTTACCTTATAATTTAAATTTCCCCTTTCATTTGTAATATTGCGCAATGTGTCCAAATCCTTAATTTGTCCAATAAAATGACAACGGTGTGTTTAATAATGCGTTATGTTTTTTTTCAATTATGTGCGGTGGACGCCAATCGATGAAAACAGTTCCATTGAATCTTTAAAACCTAATGAAGCCTATTGAACTTTAGTGGAACGTACTTTAACCCTTTTCTGACTTCCCTTTGGCACCGACGCAGAATATCCGAAATATTCATCATTGTCCAGCTATCTCACAATTTGCAGTGTGATATGTTGGAAAATTGCCTTTTGAACGTGAAGGGAAGATTACGAAGTGCAGACATTCTAGTTTTACAACGAATTGCAATGCGAAAGGTTTGTGTTCTACGAACTTTTTTTTGCGGATTTGTTTTGTTGCGTTTTTCGCACTCCTTGCGCCTTTTATTCGTTCACTTAACGAGATGAAAGTCTCATTAAGTTTAAGGACGTCCGATGCAGAGAACGATTGATTGGTTAAGTAATTTTTATTCATTTAGTAATTAAATCAATACTGAATGCCATTCTGCATTTTTAAAAAATGAAACTCAATCTATATTGCCTAGACAAAGAAGGCAAACAGAATTCGAATATCTAGCACACAAGAATGATTTTATTTTTAAATATTTTACCTTACAGCCTCTGCTGTAATGAAGTACAATAGGCTTTCAAAACATGTATAGCAATCCAAGGAATCAATATACTTATTGTTGAAGCATGGGTTTAATCTGATTGATTCACACAGACAAGGATAAAATTGTATCTGTTTTGCTTACATAACATTAAAGAACAAATAAAAATGTAACGGAACTTTCTGGAATACAATTACAGGGTTAGTATCCTGTAATATCTCTCGAAGTCTAGGGTGGCAATCGCTTTCAAATCGGCCTGGGTAAAGATGAGTAATGTTGGACAGGATAGCGGCAAGAAGGTCATTGCTATTACCTTAAGTACGGGCATTCCCAACTCCACTTAAACTCACCCAATTACACCTAATGATCTGCGGGAGAAAAACTCGCCCGTGACCTGACCTTCACAAAACAACAGTTCATTCACTACCTTATTGCTTACTCAACAACCGGGCATTCCTTTACATTAGTTTTTTTTAACGACATTTGCTTATCCTCTGCCGGGAAGTCATGGGCTGTGCTGCATTTTAAAGTGAGGACTTTGGAGACTGTAGATGAATCGATGCTGTCGATTACTCCGTTTAAATATGGGAGTTATGGTCATTGTCTTCTTCCAGAATGCCTGGGAAAAAGGTTGGGAATCAGATTTAGTGAAATAATGTATGAGCATTGGCGCAAAAAGAAACTACAGCGCTCTGAAAATTAAAGTATACAGTATCCCCTTGCTACCCTCCCCAATCATGTTTGTCTCTGTAAAATTTGTGATTGATTTTATCATTTGAATACCATGGCTGATTAATTTCATTAAAATCATATCACAGGATACAAAAAGGTTGGAAGAAACAAAATCATCAACGTGTGCAAATTAATGTTTAACATTCAGTCCCGTTTAGGTCACACCCCCTTCGGTATGTCAAAGTATGCACTGCTCTCGTGTTTTGGATATAATAATTTAGTCAAGTGATATTTCATTGTTCAAAGTCACATTAACAGCTAAATGGAAGTTAACAAGTGAATAATTATCATTAATGCAAAATTAATTTTCATCAGTGTTTCAAAAGATCAAGCACTTCCAATTGAAGTCATCCTTTTAAGTTTAAATAATATAAACGCTGGATGATCTAAAAAATGCCAGGGACAAACAGCCGTTAGGAAAGATGCCAAAAAAACATGGAAAGAGTATACAGCCAGGGTTAAAACATTGAGATAACTTGTTCCTCTCAAAATACTCCGACAATATTCTAGGTAGACAATATTTATTCCGATAAGTAATATGGTTAATTATTTGGTAGTCTTCATACAATCCTTTTGGGGGGGAAAAAGGCATCATTAACCGCACTTCCTAGATTGCTACGGGGAAGGGACAGAACGAAGAGACATTCGTTTTTAAATACAAACTGCCATGAGTAACCAGATTTCAGCGCAAAGCCAAGAAAAACCATCATAAGGAAAAGTTACATTTAATTACGTCAAACGATCCAGAACAAAATCGCTCAACATTGCTTTGTTGGAGCTCAGAATATGCATACACACACAGTGGAAAGAGGCATCACAAAACAGCTGTCGTACTGTCTTGGCGTCAGCATTGTATAAAAGAAAATTAACGCTCCTTTTTGCTTGCGATTAAAAGGGTTATGTACATAAGACATCGAACGGGTGCAATTTATCGCAATGCTGTTTCAAAAAGTCTATAAAGATTTGCCCGTTGCTTTGTTACAGTACCCGCTAATTGCTTTTTTTCAAATTAACCTGGTTTGGTGGTTCTAATCCAGGGATAATTGCAATGGAAGCACGCTTTAATGACACTCATTAAATGATTCCACTACTTATAAACACGACCAGCTTGTGTTTAAGAAGCAGAGGAGCATGGACTATTAACATCTAAAATAACTACCTAAATCAGCCTGTTTTGATTTTTTAAAATTTTGTCGTTATGCATTTAATGTTCAGAAATGTTCATTGCTAAAGAAAAATAAAATCCATCTTTCTCCGAGAAGGGGAAATGTAAGAAGTTCTCTTACTGAAAACTACTTGAAATATTCCCGAATAAGCGCTTGTAAACGCCGTTCCAAGTGGGGGGGTGGTGGAAATCGACCTAAATATGGCGAGGAAAAGCTGATTCCTAAATTAGCACGCATCCCCGAGTAGGTAATGATTTTCTAAAATGCTTTCAAGTGTAATTCGCGTACGGGAGATGCCTTGTGTGGTATTATCATTCCCACAACAGCGTTAGCAACTAGTAAGTTGTTGTTGGCGACTTCCACATTCCCGGCCCTGTGTATGATTCCCCCCCTCCCATGCAGTCGGCCGGAGTGCGGTCAAAATAATAATCATTCGACAGATACGTTTTTTAAAAAATGCGATTAAGAAGGAAAGGAACATCGGCGCCCAGTCGTGGCAATTTAGCAATAACCGCCCTTAAATCCCAAAACAAAATGTATTACTTTTGAAACATTTGGGGCAAAGATCTATCAATAGAAATTGTCCGGCCATCAAGCGAACGGACAGTGGTGGCAAAATAGCGCAATTCGCCTTTCTCAGCAGCGCGGCTGTTGAAAAGTTCACTCCTTCGATAATGAAAACGAAATGAGATCACCAGCGTGTTGGACGTGGCGTTATCAAATTGAGCTTTATTTCAAATTGGTTCGATTGGCACAATTTAATCTGTTCATTTTAAAACCACATCACTGACCCGGTGGTGCTGGTCAACTGAACTTCGCGCGGCTGCAAGGTTCACGGATATTTTGGGGTTGGTCGGGGGAGGTGAGAGAATATGTTTGGATCAGCGATCGGATTGCTATAGTCAGTCCCGCCAGATAGCGCTAAAGGGCTGTCTATGAAACCGTGCCTTCCAATGAATTTCTCGCAGACCACAGCAGAACATCTGCCGAAAGTTCACGTCGCCTGTTTTGTTTTCCCCCTCTCTCTCTCTGGGTTGTGGCGAGATTGCGGTAGGGTATGAAGCGAGACCCGGTGCGTTTAATATACGACGGTTCACAGGTAACTGCGGAACACTCACTCAGTGGAGAGATTTTCCTTCAGCCTGGACTTACATTGGGGTCAGGCAAAGTTCACCAATAATCGCCCTCGATCTTCCTTCCCACTTTTTGTTGTTGGGGGAGGGTGTGGAGGCGGTGGGAATTGAAATCACGATCTCTAAAACAAATAAACAAATTGTAAAACTAATACCGAGCCCGATTAGAATATAGAATTCTTGGAAAGCTGCAGAAACACGCTGCAGACTGACTATTCAAACCCGTGCTTTTACCTCATTTCCTGAACGAGTAGAGACTTCAAACTTTTGCAACAAGGGTTGGAATACATCTTATACAATGGGGGGGGGGGGGGGGGTGAACACACGCTCCGAAACAACACACATAAACTTGGACTGAAGGACAATCAACATCAAAGCAAAACCAGCGTTAACTCTGGTCAACGCCGAAGACATTCAAATGCGTCTCTTTTTAACGAGGGCACGAAAATAACTGCAAGTCTCCAGTATTTATCGCCTTCCTTTCTTGACTCCTTCCTTGTTATGACTTCGTATCAGATATTGTACTTCCCACCCCTCCGTAATGAATTGATACCTTAATTTGAAACAAATTATAGCGTTAAAAGTTTATATATGGATGTTCGTAACCACGCTTTAGATTAGTCGGCTTTCATCCTTCAATATAGCAATATTGGAAGGTTTTTTTATGCATTTTCTACATCTGATAGAACTTAAACAACTAAAAGTTATTCTACAATGTGTTTATTTCACTTTTATTTGCCTTTTGGTGGTGAAAACGAAAAATCCACTGTTTACTACAGGAGTAGTGCGATAATGTGGCTGAGTTTCGCTCAATAAAATGAGTTTGCTTCGGGTTGTAGTCCCATCAATATTTTAAACGCTGCTGCTGGATAAAACACACACACATTGAAGCGGGAGCAAGGCGTGCTGAATCTAAGCAAGTTTGGAGATATTTACCGTTTTGGTCGGTACACTTGTAGTTCCAACAACAACTGGTTCCTTCGCCCTCTGATTGTCTTAGTGCTGTTTTTCTTGAAACAGATACTGAACTCTTAATGAATCTCAACACAGCTGGACTACTCTGACTGAGCAGTGATAGCTCTAACCCCAGGTTGACCCCAATTTGACACCAGAAGATGAAATTTTACCGGCTGTTAAAGCAATCTTCGGCTATCCCCTGCTATCTGCTTGTTGATGGAGATGCACTCCATAACCGGACACCGATTTGCATTATTTGAACGGCAGCTACTCGAATCCCGATTGAAATATTATTTCAATGCATTTCAGGATTCGATTCTCAGTTGGTTGGGGGTATCTCACATCGATAACAGAAATCTGCAAACTTGAAAAAGAAACATACTTAACATATTAAATGAGACAAAGCAAGCATTCTCTTAAAGCGAAATCGAGAACAAGTTTTTTTTAGGGAGAATAGCACTTATATATCGTTCGCATGTTACATAAATATGAATAGGAGTAAAGTTGGTATTTCTAAATAAAAAAGAATCAGAATCTGATTATCTGCATTTGGAATTTAACTATGTTGCAGTCAACTATTAAACACGGGTGTTTTACGATAAAGTATTTTCGTACTGTACAAAAACAAAACTTTATTATAATAAAATAGGTTTTTCTGTCGATAAGATACGAGCTAGGCACTATTTATTGCCGTGTTTTTTACTTACTGCCGCCCAGTGTCAATTACGCTTTGCAAGTCATTTGTGCTTTTATTAAATATTGACGAGTAATGTAGAAGACCATTTTCAAACTTTTTGACTCACACGAAATCCGAACGTGTACTTTGCTTTATGTTATTAAATAAAATGTCATAAATTCGACAAATAGAACACAAGAAGCTTATTATTCGGGGGCTTACCAACAGAACATGTTGGGGATGTTAGGAGGAAAATACCTATGCATATGGTTAGAATATTTAATCGGCGCAATCCTACGGGGTGCAACATATTCTGACATCCATACACTTCACCAGATCATAGAAGCGGTTACGGCAAAATACTACAGTCAAACTCATTTACAAAAAATGAGTCGGAACAAATGCATTTTCAATAGTCACCGATGACAGTCACACAACATTTACTTTTATTTATCACTTGAGAAAGTCCCCGCTCATCGCTGCTACCAGCTCGCCGCTTTAGTGCTCGAGAAAGCTTTCACCATTTTACAAAACGCCTTGTTCCATCGCCGGGCTCCGATCAGAGACGCTCCTTGCGGTTACCGACGAGGTGAGAAATCGCGGCCGGCTCGGTGTTCAAACTCGCCTGGTTCACGCATTGCGGAAACGCTGCAATTTCTACCCACCTTCTTCTGTTGACTTGTTACATTAAAACACGGCAGTCATTAATATGGGGCTGCTTGGTTAGGCAAAACCATGGCAACGTTGCCGTTTGTACACTGTTTGGCAATAAATGCCTATTAGTGAAGCACACTTACTTGAATGGCAGGACGCGGCTGTACTTACTCTGTTGCAAGACGAGTCGTCAGTACAGTATAGCAGAAGAATGCTTATTGGAGGACCGTCTCGGAGGGTAGCTGGATCTTCAGAAGCTGTACGTCTCTTTCTTATTTTAAAAAGAGAGGGGGAAACAACGCGTAAAAGTATTTTGAGAGCGAATTTTCGATGCTGTCCTACACTGTCAACAGTCCTTGGTATACTCACAGGCAGCGTCCTGTTGGAATGCCCACTGGCGTTTGTCAACCGCTGCATTATCTTACTTTTTATGTGAGGGGTGTTTTCCCAAACATCATTGTTGTTATGATGCCCCGTTTAATCAAACTGTTTAATTGCAGTGGGTATCACTATCAACATCATCCTCTTAATCATTCTCTTTTCTTTTGCTTTATTGACCTCTTGAAGTTGCATTACTGCGTTCCTGTGTCCGCAAAAAAAGTGTACAGATTCTGCCTGCTTTGACAAAGTCGTGATTCATGTTTAATTTTGGAAATCAAATATCCCGTAGACAATGCATTTTGCCAATTTTTTTTTCTCTCTGTGAAACCATCGATATCTGATGTCACATGCACAAAAGCCTGCATGTCTATTGATGAACCCAAATATTAAACGGAATAGTCCGTTTTGGCCTTTGTGCGTAGGGGACCGTGAACGAGAGGGGGGCGGGGTGGGGGGGAAGACAAAACTACTGCAATCGATGGGTCGACCATTGCTCCGCCCCTTAACTTCTACCATCCCCTGTGATTGATGATCAGATGAAGCTATGATAATTGACTGTCATGATGTACGGCTGGGTGCATGAATTTGGATCCAGCGAAAGGATTGGACGAGATGCACAAAATTACTTTCCCTGCAAAGCTTTTTTTTTCGTTGGAAAAGTTCATTTGTACTCAAGGGGGTGCGGGACCACACTTAATTTTCTAAATAACACCGTGCAATTAGGAACACCAATATCAGGAGCCACCGCGCTAAATATCTCCGCGTTACCCTGCACACCACAACAATGTTGGGAAGAAGTACAGCGGAGGACACGGGAATCACACGGTGGATGACTGAAAGGGGAAATAATTCGAAGCCTGTTGAACCTGGGAACCACTTATTCAAATAAAACCGGTGTTGCCTTCCCGAAGCAATTCTCTCCAAGGCACATAATGGTCAGTCACGAATATGACTAGTTAACGAGTTCCCCACTTTATGTATTTGTTAAGGTTCAGCAAGTCGGACACTTGCACCACTTAAAGTCACAGTTTGTCAGAATTGTACGGGGCTTGGTTTTCAGCAAGGATTCTAGCGGTTACTTTGTGGGAAGTTCTGAAATATCTTAGCATGTGAACAACTTTTTAAAAAGCAGTTGTCACAGAGAGAGAGAGAGAAAATCTTTATTTGTACATACACGGGAAAGATGAATCTCGCTCAGATAACATAATGCTGATTGATTTAGAGATCTGTTTTACAATCTGATGGGGGGGGGGTGTTCTGAGTGAGGCTTTTTTTTCGCTTCTGGCTCCCCCCGCCTCCCCGCAACCCCCCCATGACTTGCAGCGGTCCGATTGCATAGTCTGCATATGAGAGACAGCTTGGCGTACGACTGGCTATGGCCACCACTACTTCCGGGTTCCGTCATTCTCCCGCCGCCGCCGCTCAGCGCTGCCAGCGCATTATTACTGACAACACACTCACTCTGTAACCAACCAACCTCCCAACCTGCCACCTCCTCAATACTTACTGACAGCCACTTATTCAAACAAACAACAAAAAAAAGCTACGAAAGAAGCCGAAGCTGCCTTCCACCCACTTTCTCGCTGTTATTTTTTTCGTGTGTTGTTAACTCCTCGTGAACGTTTTTTCATCGCTGTTTTTTTACAGTGAGATAGCGGTCCAAGGCAGCCAGAGTTGTTGCAACGGCAGATCATCATTCATTCAATACCTTGACAACCCTGCTTTGATTGACAGCTGGAGTGGCAAAAAGCCATGAGAGACGACAGTTTTGTTACAAGCGGGCTGTTGACGGGCCGATCGTAACCTTCAGTAATTTTTTTTCCCTGGCTTGAATTTTTTTTTGCTTCTTCTTCTTCTGGAAAGAAAAAGAGGGGGAGAGAGAGAGCGCGAGAGAAAGAGAGAGTGAGAGAGAGAGAGAGAGAGAAAAAAAGAGGCAAAGTTCCCCTCCTTCCTTTGGGCCGCTTTAAACTGCGATAGTGGAGGATAAAGCAGAAGTCGGAAACTGGATTGGGAAAAAAAAGGGATCTCGTTGAGACTGAGAACTAAAGCGGACTGGGGGATATTACAGAGACGGCACATCCAACAGTGTGGGAGCGCAGACTGATGGCGCAAAGGGTAGGTTTTCAATCTGCAACACTCACCTATCGGATAATCCTGTATCGGTGGGGCCTGGCTGAGTCCTCTCATCTACTGATGATGGCGGCCCGTATTCAGCAGCAACAATCGCAACCAAAAAAAAATCTTGTTTAATAGCAAACTCTAGTATGCACGAGCATGTGTTGTGCTTCTTGTAGGTCTGCTGCTTTTTCTTTTCTGTTTAACGCGATTCTCTTCCCATTCCCCCCCCCCCCCCCTCTCTCTCTCTCTCTCTCTCTCTTCCCCCCTTCCCCATCCCCCCCACCTCTCCTGATCTTCTATTGATTTCTTCGATGCAGTACGATGAACTTCCTCATTACGGTGGGATGGACGGAGTTGGGGTACCGGCGTCCATGTACGGAGACCCTCACGCCCCCCGGCCGATCCCTCCAGTCCACCACCTCAACCACGGACCGCCGCTCCACAGCCAGCACTACGGCCCACATACACCTCATCCTAATGTCATGCCCACAAGCATGGGCTCTGCTGTCAACGATGCCCTAAAGAGGGATAAAGATGCAATTTATGGGTAGGTAATAAAATATAAAAGAACACTGACACGCTCCGCGGAGAGAGAGAGTTTAAAAAAAACAGTTTATAACCAATTCAGTAGAAAGCCAAATAAAACTGGCAAGTTCAGGGAAAGCAAGTACCTAGCTGTTTTCTTTTTTGCAATGTTTAGTGTGCACGCACAGGGCTCTGAACTTTGTGTTCAGAACATTTTGGAATGCAGTCGGGTCTAGTTTGCTCTTGGTTTGGAAGCGAAGCTCTGTTTTTTGCCAATCCACAAACGTTAATGATTATAGCTTTCTGGACTGACCGGAAGCTGCAAGTTTTTTTTTTTGCACTGTTTCTGTTCTTGTTAAGTTATGTTTTACTTCAAAATGGCTGCTGCCTTGTTGCTTAACTTAGTGGGGTGAATAACTATGTAGCAATGTTAAAATATAAATCCCAATTTTAGTCAGTACCTGGGAAATTGTAAGGAGCAATCCGGTTCTTCAGTTGTAAATTGTCAATTGCTGAGCGAATTACAAGAATGAAGTGGTCTGTTCTAGGCGGAGAGAGAGAGAGGAAGAGAGGGGCAGACTGTCTTCATTGCCACTGGAAATCATACATAGTTTTAAGGGTTTCGTGTGCTTCGGAACTGAAAGGAATTGACCGAACTCCTCCTTGTCTTGCAGGCATCCTTTATTTCCTCTGTTAGCGCTGGTTTTTGAGAAATGTGAGTTAGCGACCTGCACTCCACGAGAACCCGGCGTAGCAGGCGGTGACGTCTGCTCGTCTGACTCCTTTAACGAGGACATAGCAGTATTCGCAAAACAGGTCTACAATTCATCTTCTTTACAAACTGGGATACAATATGATGAGGGGGAGAAAAAAAGACATACTAGCACTTACTTTAACAGTCTTGCAGCAGCTTTTTCCCCCTTAAATGTAACCTGTAAATCGTCTTTAGGTGTACATCTGTGCAACACACAAGCATTTTAATAAATGTGTCAAATTACAAGTAATTACATATCATTCATGTACTAATTGTGTTCTACATGCTGTTTGTTTAGCAAGCACACCTTGCCTTTTGAGACATTTAAGACTTTTTCCAAGATAGTTTTCAAACTCTTACTACATTGCATTGAGCTCATTTATTCCACTTATTGTTTAGGTCCGCGCAGAAAAACCACTATTCTCTTCTAATCCTGAACTGGATAACTTGGTAAGGCTTTCAACACTTTGTGATCTAACACATTTTCGATTTGATGCATATTACACGTGGCTCCGCTGCATGCACAGAAATCATTGCCCATTGTGACTGTTCGAACTGAGATGACCTTCTGGGCTTGGATTTTAATCAGTGCTGCCCTGAAATAAACCGTCTTTTTAAAAACAAAATAGATTTCTGAAGCGTTCATTCGCGTTTAAACATTGCTCGCTGAATGACTTTCATTACAAGCCCGCTCGTCAGCCGCAGGAGCCTTGAAGGGGCGATGGGGGGGAGGTGGGGGGTGGTGGTGGTGGGTGGATTCAGGAAATAACTTCTTAGCGAGAGGGAGCCACTTCAGAAATCCCCGCACTTTGGACCGACTGATCTGTGCAAATACCCCGTGAGGTGGCTTTTAAAAGATCGAAAAACTGCCTCTAACGCGGCTTGAGATTTGTGATCCCGACTGAAGCCCCCCATTCTACTCAGAGTCTATCTTTTAAAAATTCGGTTAATGTTTGTTTTAAAATCCCCAATGGATGTTTGAACAGTAAAATACTTCCCAACGTCTGAACATTGTAACGTGATTATTTCAAAATAACCTCGAAGTTTTCCTAATTATAAGCGTTCTGCTCCATTTAAAGTTATTTTTAAATTCGCCATGTTATCTGATATGAGCTTTGACTGAAAGATTGGGATTTCTATTTTGCCTGTCTAACATATGTGATACATTTGCAGATGATTCAAGCTATACAAGTGTTAAGGTTCCACCTCTTGGAGTTAGAAAAGGTAAAAAGAAAGTTTTGTTGCCCGTTTTTCAATCTCGCTCAATTCCGAATCCATGTATGGTATAAAGTATAAGTCAGAATATGCTTAACAGTAAATCAAACTTATAAACCCGAAATCTACTTCTTGAATTGTTAGGAGGTATATTGATGGCAGGCAAACTGGAAGTGTTGTTAAAATAAAGAGCATTCCTGTCGCTTGCCGGCCGCGCCTGATTTTTCACCCTGAATTAAAACCGAAAGAGACTATTCCGACAGGTTCATGGATTAAGATTTCTGCCTGTACACGCTTACCCTTTTCATATACAAATGGCATTTGGGTTTATAAGTGTCTGGCTTCAAGTTGTAGACCGCTGCGTTTCTTTGATGTGGCTTTGGGGTTGAATGTAACATTCATTTTACAGTGTTGCAAAGTCGGAGCTCAAACCCTGAACTCACTGGGTCAAATGGAATGCCTGAGCGCAAAAGTCGGTACAATTGTTGTTTACAGTTCAGAGAATGAATCTGTTATCAAGGAAACGTGAATTTTTTTTAATATCAATCAGATCAAACAATATGAACAAATAGAACCGCGATTTAGGCCGTTACAGTAGCCGCGATAATGTAGAGATAGGTACCACGTTTTAATGCAACACTCTGCGGTATGTACAAGATTATATATATTTTTAGAATGAAGGTATGGTCCAGTAGTAAGCTGATACAGACCCTTTCATCCGGAGAGTTATTTGCTAATGTTAACTGCGAATTTTTGCCTTGTTTCAAATACTTGTTGCTTCAGTCTCCAGAGAATAATAAGTACACGAACAATTTCACTATTGTTTCCTTGTCTTTATATAATGCCTGTAACCACAACCTCCCCACACGTACACAACCCGTGTTACTTGTTTCGGAAACCTTGCCATCTGATGTGTGTGTGTTTTGTTTTGTTATTTCTTGCATTCAGGTTCACGAACTGTGTGATAACTTCTGCCACCGGTACATTAGTTGTTTAAAAGGGAAAATGCCCATAGATTTAGTTATCGACGAGCGAGATGGAAGTTCCAAATCTGACCACGAAGAGCTATCCGGATCATCGACAAATCTAGCAGAACATGTGAGTGAAGTTTTCATGTGTTCATGGCGCTGGGTTGCTGATCTCTGTTGGTCTCTTTTTTTTTCTCGCGGCTGTTTACCTGTGTTGGACTTTTTAAAAAATTGGGTTGGATCTAGCCCCGTCTTTTTGCAGTAGATTCCTAAGTCTCTCGGCTTGAGGTTAACATTTTGAATACGTTTAAGGTCTATGGAAATAAGCGCCTGTTAACTTTGCACTCCCGAGCCTTTCATATGCCGTGATTTCCGTGTTTATTACCGTGGCGGGGTCAGAGCCAAAAACTCTGGTGGAGTTGACATGACGGACTTGAAATTTTTGTACGTTTATGAACACAGGGGTGACAAGGGGGAGAGAGGGGTGGACTCCAGTTTGGCACAGGCGGTATAGAACAATATCTGTTATTATGGAGGCGTTGGCAGGCGGTAAATCATTCGCAGTGCTCCTGGCTGAGGTTGTGTTCGGCTGTGGTTAGAGCAAGCAGTGTTTTGGAAGCGCTTGCACATGCATTGAAATGCTTCTTGTGTTCATTTAGTCAAACCGATCGATAACTGGCCAATGTGTTTAGACCTTGTGATTAAATTGACACAGGCACCGTATATAAGGCTTGCTCAGTTATTCGCTTTAACGATGCTGTGAAGTTTAACTGGAGCAAGATAGTTGGTTTGACATTTGTTTTGTTGCGCGAACAAGCCGCGAGGTGATGTGGCCTGTTGTGCCCCAGTTTAGTGTCCCAGTGAGGAGTTAGTAGCTTCACAGTTGTAGGCTGAGAGCACAAAATCGCCGGCGTTTATTTTGGAGCAGTTCTGGAGTCAGGTTACAGTGCGCGTTAGGAAGCAAATACTACAGAGGTGTAAGCAAATATTTATGGCGAATATCTCGCATGAGACTGACAAGTGGACGTACACAGGGACATTACTGATAGGTACATCCAACGCTGTAAAGCAGAGGCACTGGTCCCCAGAGAATCGGCAAGTGCAGCAATTTTCAAAAACCTCACTGTCTCCGAGCTGCGTTTGAAGGGCTACCTGGGGAAAGGCTATAGGTGTAGAAATCGCATTATTGTACTTAGAAAATCTACTTGGTCACAGGGGAGACCGCAGTATAGGTTCTGCTTCTCAAGCTCACCAGTATCTTGTAACAGAGCAAAGCATTATAGGGATACTTTAAATAACCGCAGCAGGTATTCTCAGCGTTAATAGCAACAATAGATTTCTGAAGCCGCCTTGGCAGGAGAAAACACAAACTGGTAAGGAAGTCTGAAAAAAACAATTGGACGAAATTTTAAAGTAATTCATATTATTTTCTCAGGATCCATTTTTGCAAACCTTGACCAGAACCGTTCCGTTTTGCATTTCAATCACAAGTGCGATTTTATGATAATGAGATACATTATTCTGTTATCCGGAGTAGTGAAGAAGGAAGTCGTATTCGACTTTGCAAAATTGAAATTTCCGTGTCTTAAATGTGAATGCACTTCATTTCATGTTGATGTGTGGAAATGAAGTACACTAGTGTTTATACTGAAGAGATTAGATAAACTAGCCTGTTTAAGTTACTGGCAGATGGCAGATGCTATAGCCAATTTACTGTGTTCCATTAAAAAATTCTAATTTACACACTATAATGGGATGAGGTTGGGAGGTTAACATTTTGATAATATGATAACTGTAGTTTTAGTTACAGTAGTGCAACATTCTGAACACAAAACAGACCAAATATAACAACCCATTTATCTTGCACCCGTTAGGGTTTACCACTTCATTAAGTATTATAATTTAGAGCCTTTATTTCCTGGTGATTTCAACTATGAAAATTTTTACATCAAACCCCCTGCCATTTGTTTTCAAAGGGGCACTAATTTGAGCAACCAGAACACCAGCAGGGAGATGAAGAGCTTTATGAAAAATTATTCACAATGAGCTTGGTTTCTTGTAAAATGTATTTCTTCTGTGCTGCTCATTTCAGTTCTATTTATGCATTCCTTTATATTTGGGTTTAGATCTTTAACCTAGTGTCAGAGTAATGATCATACCATTTGGCCATAAATTGTTTTTACCTTGCTGCAAATTGCATTCGGTAACTATTTACTTTCTGCTCACTTCTTGAAAGATTGGGGAAATGAGAGTAGAAAAAAGCAGACAAAGCGATGAAGCAGATAGCGATTGAAGGCAAATAAGAATGGAAATCTCCCTGCATCTTTGTTACTAATTCTTACATATTCTAAGTCACAGGAAGGGGCACTGCATGTTCCAAGCTTAGATGAAGATGCTAATTTATTTTGTTTGACTCCGTTTTTACTTTGATATGGATTTTTACTACATAACCCAAGGCTAGATCTCAATTGGTGAAAGTTGGTGCATTGATGGTGATGAAGTATTTCAAAGGATTTGAGGCAGCTTGTTGTCTCCCCTGTTTACCTGGTGTGTCGCCATTCTTATCCATGCATGTACCAAATTGTTTTATTTGCACATGAAATGGCTAGAATGTTTGAACTGATTTAGGTCTTGAATAGCACCGATTGAAAGGAAATGTGTTTTAATTTGTTGTGAGCCAGGATTGCCTTCATTATAGAAGTGACAGATCTGTGACAGCTGCTTGACACCCCAAAAGCACACACCTCTCCTTGCCTATTCAGTGGTGTCAATCTGCCACATGGGGAGAAAGATACAACTGCTTGATGACTGCTAAATCCTTATGAAGATATTTTGTGGGGGGATAGGGATAGCTACAAGTGAGCATATACAGGCAGTTTTATTGCACAGTTGTAAAATAGTGTGTTGTGTGAGCAAAGTCTTTAGAATCTGTAAATCATATTTCACATTCATTTGTAGTTTCAAATGTAAATATTCTAATATAATTTTCGCTTACTTTTTACTTGGTCTGAAAGTATAAACTTTTAAATTTGTTATTCAACAATTTCAACTTAAATATCCTTGTCTACCTTTCCTGCACCTTAGATAATAAAACATTTTCTAAGAAACTTGCAAAACTTAGACAAACTTTTAATGTCTGTTTATTTTTCATTTTGTTCTATTTGGTTTGATTTTATTTAAATTAAGTTTTGATTTTCACATTTTCTGTGAAAGTATTGACCTGTAACCGCAAGACCATAGTATGTTTACAGATTGATTTAAATCAGTTCATAATCAATTCATTCCTGAAATGCTGGTTCAAATATATTATTGACAAATTACCATTATTCACAAACTCCTTAATTACCATCTCTTTGTCTTTTAAAATCAAGAGTAAAGTGTACACACAAGCTACACTGGCAGAATGTATTACCCTCATCATAGATACGTAGAAATATACTTCTCTGCACTGTGGGCAAGACCTGATCAACCCAGTATTTTAGAAATGCATTCCAAAAGTAACTGCTTGTAATTCTAATTCCCTGGTTCCACATTGTGTATACATTCATTCATGAACTCCCTGATGAAAGGCACAAAACTTTTGTATCTTTCTAAGCTGGAATAGTCAAATAGAGTGTCTTCAAAGTTTACTTTCAGGGTTTCCTACCAACGTAATATGCAATTAAATCCAAAATACATTTTAGTGGTACTTCTTTCAATCCAAAAGTAATTTTTGCTCACTTCAACTGAAACTGACTTTGTATTTTCGGATCACCAATCACACTTAACTAGCCATTATTTTATATGTGGGAAATACAGCTGGAATTCAGTTGAATAGAAAATGATGAACACACACGATCGTATTGGTGCCAGCATGGATCACACAAAAATGTTTTATAACTATGCACGTTGATATTGTGTACTAGTAAATTCATTTTACTTACCTCTAAATATGAGTACATTTGCATGTAATGACACAGTCTTATGTATATTGAATAATCAATTTTTTGTAAACTTAAAATCTCAACTTTTTAGTTTGAAGCTACAGAATGCCAACTACTCATCAGTGTGATTCTTTAACATTGTATTCATCTGCAATTTAAACCACACAAGAATACATTTTACAATTGAGAATAACTACACTACTCAGGCAATATCTGCATATTTATTTCTCTTTCTCTATCAATTATCTCTGGCCCCTTCTCTACCGAAAACATTGAATCCTTACAGGGTTATGGTTCCATTGATAGTAGAAATCCTCTGGCACCTCAGCTAAATCATAGTTTTTATTAAGTATGTCCAAATATTAAGTAATGATAGGCTATTCATCTGTGGTAGGAATCATGGTTGAAAGAAATCCTGACATCCTCAAAGCATTTCCAACCAAGATTGCTGCTGGAGATAAAGCTCTGGAACCCTAGATGGTCCTTCCTCTTTTCTTAACTGATACATAGATCATTCTAAAATTACCTAGTTATAACTGATAAAAATCAGGAGTCTTCCAGAACATATATCTCAGCTCCTGAACATTTTACTTAGTTAAACTGTTGGAGAAGCAAAATCTTCAACTTGCCTTATTCATTCACGAGATGTGGGTATCCTTGGTAGGTCAACATTTATTGCCCATCTCTAATTGTTAAGAGTTAACCATGTTGATGTGAGTCAGGAGTCACATGTAGGCCAGACCAGGAAAGGATAGCAGTTTTTTTTCCTAAAGGCCATTAGTGAACCTGATAGGTTTTTCTCGACATTCAGTAATAGTGTCATGGTCCTCATTAGACTTCTAATTGCAGATTTTTGTTTTAATTCAAATTTCACTGTCTGCCATGATTGGATTGGAAACCAGGTCCCCATAACATTACTTGAGTCTCTGGATTAATAGTCCAGCGATAATACCAACACCTTCCCGTATGTGATTCTACTGTTCTGCTCTAAAACATTGTATTTTTTGATTAATTTTAAATTGTTGTCCTTGCATTCCTGGTAATGCGAGCTGTTCAGCGACAAATATCGTCAGATGTTTTGTGCATTATACCACTTAATGCCTTGATCCATTATTAGTGTTACACTATGAAAAGCTGCAGTTTCTGTTATTAAGGTAGACTGCACCCAGAAGCTAAGAGGTTTTCCTTATGATTAAATACATTTCTGAATTATGTAGCGCCCCATCTAGTGGTATTGCTAAAGAGTAACAAACATCACCTAATGAAGAGTACAAATGGTATGCAGTCCTGATCCTTGAACTTATAACCTTTTCATTTGGCACCAAATGCTTGCTGGGCAGTGCTTTTGTTGAAATATCAACTTATGTTTAGCTGGGTAAGGTCATTAACCAGTTTAAAACAGGATGGTAAACATAGATATCACAATATTTTAGAATTATGAAATTGCGAAATAAAATTACTGTTCAATTATTCTTTGAATTGCGACCTCTAACTATGGATAAAATTATAAGTCTTCATCCAACTTGGATCATTTATCAAAGCAAAGGAAATAGATCGACAAATTGCAATTCATTTTCACTTTGTGCATACTCAAATGGCATGAAATGTTTATAAACAATAACGAGGAATTTGCTTTCTACAATAAGTAAAGAGTTTTGAAAAATCAGTTACATTATAATTTATCCCTCTGGCAAAATTGCTAATTGTTATTATAAGAGAATTTCTTAAACACTGAAATGTTGATGAAAATCTCTGTTTGATGTATGATGATCATGCATATGTTGACACATTTAATTTGTTTTGCATGGAATCATCTGTTGCATGGCAGCATTCCTTTGAAAGTTTGCCAACGCATATTCTTCCCAAGTTACAAACACTCTTGACAAATACCATTGGTAGAGATAGAAATAGCAAACTTGCCCGGCTGTTTGGTCGCTTGTGAAATGACAGAATGGAAGAAAAATAGTTGCAGAGCCACGTTTACGGAAACCATGTTGCTTTAGCTATTAGTGTCCTATGGCAGCAGCTGCCTATATTGGGTTGGAATTAGAGCTAACTCTAGTTTTAAGCAGTGGGAGTTCAGTATAGACTATGCTTAAGCCATAGTTTCTGCTTCACGCTGTACACAGAAAATAAGCAAATGGCTTTTCCCTGGGCTATTTAATTGTGAAAGTAATAGTTTCCTCTGCTAGCCTAATCATGAGTTCCACACTGTTCACCTCATGAGTACGTATTAACATAATGCTGATAAATAGGTGAATCATCTGTATAGGAAAGTTTAATACACAGTTACAACTAGTGTTGCTTGTAATGAAATGTAAAAGACAGATGCAAATAAATAATTTTGTACCTGTATTTCAAATACTATGCCTGTTAAAGTACGCTACTGTCCAATACTTCATAATGAATTCACTACAGTGGTAAGAATAATCCGAAATACAAGTTGTAATAATGTATTTTAAATGTCCCATTGACACAAAGTCTGAACCAATCAGGTTGAGTTCAGTTTTGAGTAAGGTAAAACAGGTTTGTATTCAAGAGCTGAAGGCGAAAATATTTAGCAGTCAGCAAATAGGAGGGGAAGCTGCATGTCATAGAGATCATTTCTCTGTATACCAGTGGGATGTACTTGTTTCTCAAAAATCTTCATTTTATTGGAGCATTTAATATTATGATGTAAAAGATGTGACAAAAAAATAATAATTTCATGATTTTTAAAAAAACAATGTAACACTAAAAGTTAGATCACAATTATTGTTACATTTTTTAAACCTCTGTCACTATGAAATGCAAAAGTAAAGTATTAACTGGGCAAAGAAATTGTTGCTATTTATTCTGCATATTGGTTAAAACAAAATTGAATTATACAGTAAACTTTTTATCTGCCTTGCTCTTGAACTGTTAGAAGTGTCAGTTGGTTAAATTAGGATAAAACAGTTGAACAATTTGTTCAGGAATATAGATTAGTGCTTCAGAATTTCAAAAACTGTTGACTTTCATCACTATGTGATAATATTTTAGGTAATGAAGGTAGCTGAGAAGAAAGGATTTTTATTTATTAATAAATGTTCAACCTATTTCTCCCCTCCCACATAAAACAAAGACAGAATAATGCATGGCTGGTGTGGAAATATAAGGCAGTAATTCTATCTCACAACACCAGAGAAAAGCTTGAGCAGTCTATGAGTACTAGGAAAAGCCAAGATTGAATTACTGTCTTCAAGTCATCACCGGCTAATCATTCTTTCTAATATACTCTGCACACCCATGTTCACTTTTAATTTCTCATGGCATTATTAATGAGTTTATTAACTATTGCATATTTGTATTTTAAACATAATGGTCATATAGGTAATACTTAGAAGCTTTGAAATATAAGACATACGTGATTGTGCTGTAGCACTATACTACCACTATTTTACTAACTGAAGATTACTGTTAGATATACACAGTATATAATAATTTGGGGTATGTTGTTAATAAGCATGTTGTATGTTGTGATAACTTAAATGATATTGAAAATTGTCAGATGTCTTTTTGTTTTGTTAGTTTCTATATATCAACTGTTGCTCCACAGTTAAACACTTATTGCACAATATCATGCACTATAAAGTCCTAGTTTATGGATTAGGAACTAATAATATTTTATTTTACATTTTAATATTGATGTTACTTTGGAAAATTTGCCAGCAGTTAGTTAAATCAGTCACTTAATGCTTTATACAGAGTATACAGAAATATCTTAAAAGGTACAGTTAAATATGAGATTAATATTTTTCTAATGCAGTCTATTACTTTGAATTGTGCAATAGATCGATAAAAAATAGCGCGCTTTCCGAAATTCATGCCAAATACCAAATATACACTTGTTTTTCTCAGACAGAATTCCTGATTGTACTGTAGTTGTCTTAGAAAGTAAAGATACATTGGATAGACTCAAATACTGCAATAAAGGAAACACAGTCTGATGAAATGTGAATGAGCCCAATTCTGTCCACTTAGAAAAATTGACACATCATATGTTGACAGAAATAGTTCTCTTCGTGAAAGTGCATCAGGTACAAGTCATTATGTTTCTCACTGAGATACATGCACTATGCCAACAAAAGTCCCAACAGAAGAGTTTTTATTTAATATGTTTAAGACTTTTCCCCCTTTTCCCATTCTCTGTCACAAATACTTCCGCCTTCCCTCTCTTTCTCACTTCTGCCCTCTTTCATTCTCTGCATCTTCTCCTCTGATTTACTTTCAGTAGAATTCAGTGACAGTGCAAAATCAATTTTTGGTTTTGAAAAAAGAAAACAATGACAATATTGTGTTTACTGTGGAAGATAGTATGTGTAAATGAGTGAGACTGTATAGTGGCAAAGTGTTCTCCTGTGGCCCAGCTCATACAAGCTTTGCCCATATTGTCTCCTGCTTTTATATTAATTACAATTTGCATTATCAGCTGTGAGTCTGTAGACCAGCAAATAGATAATACTGCCCCTGGAGACCAAGCTTCTTGTATCTATTTTTGTGCTGCTATTATTGTACTGCATTCACTATTCGGCAAGCCTTTCTCTCTTTAACTCTGCTTTTAAACTCAATTAGGAATGAGTTGGGGGCACCATTTTTGCATGCTAGTTTGTTAATGCTGGAAATTACTACATGTGAACTGTACACCTTAAGATTATATGTTGTGCATAGTACCAAGGCAACTATTACTACCATGTAGGGTAGCAAAAGGGAAGGGATGTTTATCAATGAGAAGAATGCAGTTGGAACTGATATATGGAGTTATCTATTCTAAATGTGTATTTCCAATTATAAGAAGAATTAGAACTCTTTTACTTCCGTTTGCATCCAGTAAGCTAATCAAGGAGAAACAAAATTATCTTAATGACAAAAAATTCTGATCGGCTTTTGCTGACATTTGCCATGAAACATAGAGGACGTGTTAGTGAGTAATGAACATAATTTTTGTTTCTGCAGTAATGAACGATAGCAACAGACAACTTAAAAGAGCTTGTAGTGCATAAATTTAACCACATTTTGCATGTCCTTTAAACAATCATTTACACAAACATGTTGCATTTATCGTGTTTCTATAGGAAGGTTCTGGCTCTGTGTTGTTCCTAGACAAAATTCATGCAGAGCTATTGTTTCTGGTCTTTTTCATTTAATTCTTTTAGCTCTTTATCTGATTACCATCCGGCAAACAGCTGACGCTAAGAGGCTGCAGTGGGCTGAAGAGCCTCTGCCTACTGTTTGTCTTTAGCTTGAAGCTATTTGAGTGGTTTCCTTGCTTAGAGATAAAAAGGGACACTCTGAGGCACCAACTCAGAATCCAGACAGAGGTTGCTGCATCTCTGAATTCCATGGTGGCTCTGGTTTAATCATAAAGTCTGTACTAATTTGTTATTGTGGTGGAGGCATTCTGCATCTTATCCACAGTCATCCTCTGCAAGTTCATCTGGTTTATATTTCTACATTTGATTGCACAATGGTAAAGCGTGTTGTTTTGTATGGATAAGACTCCTTGTACTGTAGTTGGTTTGATGCTCTTAATAATGTAACTGTGTCATTGACATGTTTCTAAAATGTTGAAACCAGCTTTTTAATTGTTTTTTTTTGCAGGTTTGTTGCAATTTTCTAACACAATTTGTTGTTAGCTAACATGGTTCTGCTAACACTGCGGTACCTCACAAGCCAAACTATCTGGTTGGCAGCAATGAGAGTATGCAAGTGTCAAGTGTTACAAAACTAGCCCAAAGGCTGATCTCTTTCACGTGCCCCTTCTAATTTTTTTTGCTTTGAGAGAGGAAATTCCATCTCTTCCCTGCCTTCATGTGGTGCTGATAAAGCCTTTCCTGTACAGTAGAAATCCTGTTTTCCTTTAAGTAGTGGCAGGGTATTGGGAGCCATCAGGAAAGGGGAGGGGAACCAGGAGGAGAATACATTCTGCATTGCAGCAACGAGCTGTAACTTTTGGTCTGGAGCATTTATCCATTCGACAAAAAAAACTTTATAACTTCCTTTCTCAAAGGAGAAAAGTATACTGCAGTGAAGCAAGGAAAAGTAAATCCTTAAGTACCTTCACTATCGATCTAAACTACCCATGCCTTTTAATGCAGCAGTACTATGTGATTTATGGTTAATTTTCTTAACAAAAGATTGTCATTTGAAACAGTTTCTTCCAAAGACTGGACATAAGCTTCAGCACAGTACTCCCTCTTCAGTATTGTTTAAATAATTTCTGCTCAGTGTCTAAGAAGGTGTTGAGAAAACAAATAGCATTTGGAAATTATCTTTTTTCCTAAAGTTTTGTGTTGTTAATTTATTTCTTCTCTCTTTGTTTTCTGTGTTCTTCACTCGGTTTGGGAATGCTAACTGGAACAAAAACAAAATCCTTTGGGGCATGAATCTTCATATCAGAATCCATCATCTTGGAACAGGGACCATGATGATGCAACATCGACGCACTCAGCTGGTACACCTGGACCCTCCAGTGGGGGCCATGCTTCCCAGAGTGGGGACAACAGCAGTGAACAAGGTAAGAGGTTAATTCTCTTCACACTCAAAAATCAGCATGACTAAACAAACCCCGCCTTGCCCGATCAAGCAGCATGCATCAGAAAGCAAACATCAGTATCAGTATCAGAGGGTGGGTGTGTAATCACTGAAAAGCTATCAGTGAAAATACCTGTTTTTAAATTGTATAAATTGCATGAATAAAGTGTTGCAGCAATTATACAAATGCAGAAGTAATTGATTAAGTAACAAGTGGTATTACAGACTTTTGTCTTTTAATATGAGTAGTGTTTTTTTTCTGAGTTTTACGTAAACCCAGTATTTTCAGGTGACCAAAGTCACTTCATTATATATTTTGTGATGTTTTGCAATTTTTCAGAGCAGTCTAGTTTGCTATTTTTCTGAGTAGTGACTATAATTTGTAACGTGCACTATTGTGGTAGTAGTGTACCATTGTGATGTTAAAACTACTGTTGTGTCACCATTATGAAGTACATATACGATTTTAATTGAATTCAGTTTGAAAGCTGGAACAAAAATAATCCTATCTTGTTCATATTTATGATTGCTGTGCATTTGTTTTCTCTGCCATTTTTGAAAATCTTGAAAACCTAATCTTTGAAAAGTATTGATTATTTTACATGCATAAGTTCAAGTGACCTGCAATCTGCTGAGCACTTATTGACTGTCTTCTGGGCTGAGTGCAGTGCTTTTCGTGGATGCCACAGATCATATTTTAACATGGAAAGCTAGTGAATGTCACTTTTCGAAGACAGAGTGTAATTTTTTTTCAAGTTAATTGCAGTTTTTTTAATAGGTTAAAAAATATGGAGACAACAGAGAGTGAGGCTGATTAAATGGTGAAATGAGGCCACCTTCCACAGAGCTGGTTTGTGAGAGGCTCGGGTTTGACCTTCTGCTTTGCTCAGGAGCCTGATGCTTCATTTTTCACATTCTTGCAATTACGTTAACGCTTGAAGCATTTTGACTCCAAGTCTGCTTGCAACACCAGGCATAACTCAACACTGTGAGTTTTACCCTTATGTCGTTTCATTAACAGGTCGCTTGGGTCCCAGATGAAATTCAAAACTGTCTGGCTGTAGTGGCTTTGTTGAGTTATGGTAGCAAGATAAAGACGGGACCATAGTGGAGATAGCCCATGGCGGAGTGGGTTGGGGGTGGGGGGGGAGGGGGTGATGCTTTACTGTGTGCATGTGTCTGTGTCTGTGCACTTGTGGTGTGTAATCGATTGTTCAAGTTCAGAGGTGTTCAGTTTTAAACATTTCCTCAGACCTATCTTCTCAAATTAGTTTTTTTTTTAACAAAGTTTATTTGTGAGGCAACATTAGAGTTTTGTCCCTATTTGAAGAATACTTACGACAGGGACTACTATTGTCAGTGGTTTTCAGAGGCAAAATAATTCATGGCAGCTTCAAGCAGAAGGAGGTTTCAAAAGTATTTCATGTGTACTTTGTTTGAGAGTCAAAGCAAAAACAAAAGTTTTGGACCAATATTGGTTCAATTGATACAAATTTATCATGAATTACTTTAACCATACTGGATTGAAATGTAAGCAGGCCTGATAAAAGCTTGTCAAATTCTGTAGTAATCATGTAGATTCCCATGGCTTTTGTTTCACAGAATACAGTTTGCATATTATGGAGCTTGAGGGCAAACAATGGTGCACAGATTGGGTGATAAACAGTTATCAATTTCAAGATGGACTTAAAAAGGAATCAAAGGAAGCAATCTTAAATCCAAAAAAGTTATAGATTGAGTGCTGGCTTTATACTTCTCTACACATATTGGGAGGGGGGAATGGTTTCTGTAGACAGATGTGTGGAATAATACATGTGCTACTGTTTCATATTTATTTCAAAACATTTTTTAATACAAGACATAAATCACATTATTCCCAGAAGGCGTTTGCAGTATCACAGGACTCCAGCATGGAGCACCTTCATTTAAAGTTAGATACAGTGAGAAATTCATGAAACCCTCAAAAATATTGAGCCTGCATAACAACATGATATTATAGAACAATGATATAGCTTCTGTGAATATAATTCATGTCTATTTGTTCTATAATTTCTGTTTCTGAGACGTGAGATTGTCTCTGTGCAAAGCTTAATGTAAAAGGTATTAATGGAAAGGAGTGCTAGTCTAGTATCAAGGAGGAGTAGGAGAATCTATGTTATATGCCCAAAATGTCGATTCTCCTGCTCCTTGGATGCTTCCTGACCTGCTGTGCTTTTCCAGCACCACACTCTCGACTCTGATCTGCAGTCCTCACTTTCTCCAAATATCAAGAAGGATGTGGCAAAAAATAGAGAATTGTGTGTACTCTTTTTACATATTATCCTCTACATTTCCTCCATCCATCAGGTAAAGCTTGACTGTTTCCTGTTAAGAAAAATCTGTATCCAGTTAGTTTACGTACACTTACTTTCTAATTCATAAATTTTGAATGGAATAATATTGGAGACTAACAAGAATGATATTTGGCATTAAACATTTTCAACAGGTTACTCCATTTATGGAGCTACTTTCTTCCAGCTACTTTCCTCCCCTAACCATGCTATTAAATGCATTCTTCCACTCTAACTCATTTTCCCTCGATTCAGATGCATTTCCTCTTTTAAATGGGCATTGGCACTCTCTTTCCTCTCACCAAGTTCTTCTCGCTGTCATTTCTAGTGCCTGGTTCTATATAACACTGTTTCTGTTCCTTTGCGACATGAGTCTTTGGAAGTTCCTGATTGGCTGCAGAATGAGCAGAGAATGATTGCTAATGTCAAGATTTCTTGTTTATTTCTTGTGGCGCAAAGTTTGCTCCAGGCTCAAAACCAATTGTGAGTTGAGAAGGGGGGTAAGAGAAGTAGTTGAGAGCTAGGTTGCAGTAATCCATCAGTAGATCCATTCATGGATCAATGGGTTACAACTGATGAAGCAGATGAAGAGTTTACAAATTTGCATTCAGTGTCCATGCTACCAACTTGAAATAAATTCCAAGTGTCTCCTCTGTATGACTCTACTTTGCGTTGTCAGTCAGCTAAAAGGCATTTTACACACATTAGAAGGAGTGTTTGGTATATGTTCATTAAAGGTCAGTGGTGAGAAATTGGTGGAAGGCATGCTGCTGAGAGGGGGAAAAAAACACAAGTAAAATAGGATTTGTTTCCTTTTGCCACCTTTTTTTCCAACATCACCATTGTGACGTTATAGAGTGAAGTTGCCCAAGTACCATTGCAAATCTACTGTCAAACTTTTCCATGGTCCTTGATTGAGGCATTCGGTGTTTCTGCCCAAAATACAAGTGTTCGTACTCGTGCTGTAAGTTTATATTCGGTGCTTGGGGTTAGGCTCAAGTTATGTATTCATTGAGATGTTGAATGCCATGCATTGGTAGCCCATACACATATTGTTTTTGCTAAACTTTCCATTGTACTGGAGAAAATCCCTGACGGGGGGTCCAAAGCATTTGGGCAAATGATGGTGCACAAAAAGCATCTGGTCTTGTAAACTTTGTAACCCTGAACTTTGCATCTATGCCCATGTTAGCAGGACTATGGTGAACTTTCCAATGATATGCTTCTGGCTTATTCTTTCCATGTGCATTTACTCCCGCTCACCAGTGCTGAGTAAATCACCCATTGCAACTCCCTCTAACTGAGTATCTTTGGAAAATAGGGCAATGATTTTGTGTGGTGGTGTTTCGCAGGGTGAGAGCAAGTGACAGCAACTCCTGAGGAGAATTCTCCACCCCATCTGCTGCAGAAAGGTCTAAGCTGTCTAATGGACCTTAAGAAACGGGATGTGGAACAAGAATTAGTAAGTAGTGATGAATGTAAGCAGTAACGGATGGGGAACAAGTGCAGTGCACCACAGGGTTTTCATGATGACTGACTGAGAGAGTCAAGTATAAAGAGAGAAGAAAGGAAATACACCTTGAAGTTCTCCAGCTTTGTCATTTCCAATGATGCAAGCACTGTCTTTCTGCAAATTACTAAAATTACTTTGAAAAATCCTTAACTTATATAAACAGTACTTTATGTCCCACCTAGCATAACCTCCTCCCTAAAATTAACAGCTATCCCATTGTTAGTGGTTAGATATACTTCAATAATTGCAGTTCCTCATTCAAAGGAACATTGATAATTACATTATGCAACCACCAATAATATACACATGACCAATAAATATTAATCTGAAAATGTCTGACTGAACACAGCTAATGCCTTTAACATAATGGTGATGTCAGATGCAATAGGACAACAGATCAGTTTCTGTTGTAGCATCTTCTAATGGACTGCCTGTGTCGTTCATGATCTAATAGAGAATTCATGCTGGAGTGGCAAATTTAACTCCAAAAGAAAAATGCATGTTCTGTTGGATGGTTGGTGCACTAATAGTGAAAGATTTTCGGTATCATCTGTGTTTGAGATTCATTATGTGAGAGGTTAGTTTTATTTTGCATTGTGGTGACTAATTTTCTTTGCAAATAGGTGACTGCTGTTGGTACAGTGATGATGACCTGTCTAGTTTAATCCCTTGCTTTCAATTCAAGGCCAAAATTATTTCTAATAGGTCAGTTGTACTTGGGGGACAAAAAACATAGCTTTGAACGACAAGTCAAATTCTCCGTAGACAGAGAAATTTCTGTCAGAGATTAAAAAGTATTTCCTGATATATTATATTTTCCCTTTTCATACAGGCTTAGCTTATCAGAGATGCATAAATTATGAATCTGTACAATTCTTCAATAAAAAAAGCACTTTATGTAGTTACTATCTCTAATGTAAAATTATCTGCTGTTACTAGAAGAATTCCCCTTGTTTAGTTATCATGTGATATACTGAGGATAAAACAGTTATTAAAGCAGGATATTTCAATGTCGTAAAAACATAATAAAAACAGTACTAGACTGCACAAACAAATATCATCTGTCAAAATTGTAGATTCAAAACAATCCTAAAATGTTGGATGCTTCTGAATTGCAACCAGAAACTGACAAACACAATTTGCAAACATTTCTGATCAATTAAAGCTAAACTGAGTAAGTTGTGTTTGTTTAGTACAGGCCACCTTCCACACAAATCAATTTTAGTAGCAAAATACTGCATTCTGAATTTCACAGTATAATGGCTCTGAGCATTAAAACACTTCGATATTGAACTTAGTTCAAACAATGCCACAGGTGATAATTTGGTCCTTTAAAAAAGGTGGCATGATTATTTACCTACTAATGTTATCCAAATAAATAATGACAACAAAAAATTGCATATTTCAGAGAAGTTTGACTTTTTACTTTAGCATAATGAGGACTTTTCAAATACATCATAACCCATTGATTCATTGTACTCAGTACAACAAAAAGTGCTTAGGTAAGAATAGAGCACCTCAGTATAACTGTAGTGTTATGTAGTACCATTTACGGTTCTAGTGTTTATACTTGCTCAGTTATAAATGAGTTGAAGACTGATGCAAATAATAACATATTTTTGTAAATTACAGTTAAGTATATTTGCAGCTATTATAATGAAATGTCGATTAAGATATGACTTGATCTGATTAATTTTGAATTTTAAAAATGAGCATCTTTTGATATGTAATCTTACTCATCTAAATCAGTCTCCTGAGATTACCTTCTCCTGAAAAGCTTAAGGATCCCAACACCATTGATCAGATAATAATAAACTCATGACCTTTGCAATTGTACATTTGAAATTATTAAACATGTGTGTCACTGGGCCATCAAATTTTGTGATTGACAAGTGCTGTCCGAGGAAAAGCTTCTCTTCTCACTGTGAAAGTCAGAAATGTCCTTTTTATAGCTCTGAGCCTTGTGAGACAATCAATATTTTCATGAAATTCTTGTGCGAAAGTTTTGTACACTACACAATCCAGTAAACAAAATACTTGTAATTTATACCAATTAAAATTCCAGTTTTGATCTTTGATAAATGTTAAAATTGATTATTAAAAATGCATTCTGATGGCTTTATAGGGCTTTTTAGCCCTATAAAGGCTTCACTGCACTGTGTGGTCCCTTATTTGGATATGAATCTACAAATGATGGTAAAATAAATTAACATTTAAGTCACAACATGAAGAAATCTGGCTATTAAAATTAAAGTTAGCTTCAATCTTTTAATTTTGCTTTGGACAACTTTCCAGAACCAGGTACTTTAAAACAAACAGAATGAAGAATTCTCCCTTTTGCAAGTTGAGTATTTATGAGCAATAATGCTTTATATCTACTCAAATCCTAGAGTGTTTATACATTTATATGTAAACGCTAACATGTAAATGGAACCCTGGAACTAGAAATACACAGCACAGGTATTCTAGATAAATGCAATCTGGTTTACTGAAATTCTATCATGTTTATTTTAGTGGGTGGACACGCGACAGTAACATAAAAAAGCTAAATTGTTATATTGGAATCTGGTTTGATATTCTCTTTACATCCCTAATTCAGTACACCAATTTAAGTCAAGATGCTTAGCCAAAACATAAAATAAAGAGAGATAGTTATTCATTAGATATGCATGGAGAACAATTGATGTTGACAGGAACGGTATACGAGTATTGTAAAGGAACATTTCCTACAATTCAGTTTTGTTAGGCTGTTTTGCACTCCTTACAGCAGTAGAGTATTCCCCGTACTGAGATTTGGCAGAAATTGGTGTAAAACAGAGTCTGTCATGCGAAAGACCAATTCCAGTTTATCAACTACCACATATAAAAATGGCCTGTTCTGTTCAAGGTTTATTGTAGATGCACTCATTATAAAGCTGTAAGATTTTCCATAGTTCTAGCAGAACTGTAATTAATCCTAAATGCCATCTCTCCAGGGGAGCAGAAAACATTTTACATTTGCTGCAATTTTATAAGTTTCTTTCTCACTCATATTTTATTAATCAAGCTTACAAGTGAATAAGGTAATGTTTCTCTGATGACATCAAGAGTTCTACCAGGATAATGAATTAGATTGAGATCATTCATGCAGCTTGCTCTTACGCTGTATCCTTTTCTACTCCCGCACCTATGCACCCCGTTTCCAAATCTCTCCTCACTTTTCAACCTACTCTATCTTTAAATGCCATCTCTCTGTGCTCTTTTTTAAAGCATCTTCTTCATTAATTTTATCAATGAGATGCTCCTCTCTCTCCTTGTTCATCTCCCAAACTCTCTCTCTGATTCCCACAAGGTGTTGGAAAAATAAAGCATCATTTTAAGACAATTGTCATTAATGGCACCCTAAAAAAAATACCCTTTAGCACTTCAATTTTCCCTAATGTTCCGCCTGTCTCAGACCTCTCTTCCAATTCTGTGGTTCTGAAACACAACATTGCCTCTCAACTGTCCTTAAGTTCAGTATTTGAACTTCTCCAGTCCTGCTTGCACTAGGGTACCAGCACCATGCTGGCCTTGTCCAAAGTTTGCAGTGATTTCCCCTGTTACTGTAACCAATGTGCTCTCCCATCCACTTCCATTGTCTCTCTGTTACCAGGCTATGTGGAACTACTATTGCAGGATTCCGTTCCATCTGTACAGAAGCGGTTAGCTCATCTGCCTTGATAATTTCTCCTCCCACTCCACATTGTCACCTTTTATTGCCACTAGTACATTCCCTAATGCTTATCTCACCTTCGAGTTCATGAAAAGCTGATTGATGCTTTTATCATCTCAAGATGCAATTATTCCAATGTCTTCTTTTCTTGCCTTTCATCGTACTCAGATTCATCCTCGCAGGAGTGGTTGAATCAGTTCTGATTATATTTGCTTTAGTTTAGAAGAATGAAGGACTACTTTTTGGAAACAAATAAAATTCTAACAGGACTAAGACTGTGTAAATGCAGGAAGGATGTTCCCAATAGCATTGGTGCCCAGAACCTTGGGTCACAGTCTTTGTATATGAGGTAAACAATTTAGGACTGAAATAAAAATAAATTCCTTCATCCAGAGAGCAATGAGCCTGTTGAATTTGCTGCTACAGAAAGCAATCAAGGCCAAAACATTGTATGATTTCAAGAATTAGTTCGATTTAGCACTCTGGGGGAAAAGCAAGAACAGGTTCTTGAATTGGATAATCAACCATAATCATAGTGAATGGTGAAGCAGGATCGAAGGACTGAATGGCCTACTCCTCTACCTATTTTCTATGTTTCTCTTTCAATTTCCTAAATAACAAAAATCTTACTCAATACTGCAAACAATAAGTAGTAGGGTGTTGTAGATAGGAGGTATATGCAGACATAACATTTTAGTTTTGTCAGTCAACTTCTAGTGACCATCCATGCCACTTGTACTGAAGTCATGACCTTGCAGGTTCCACATTTATCAGAGAAAGTGATAATTAGCACAGAGCAGCCAGGGATGTTTCACTCTGACCATCAGCATTATTTACCCAATGTCCACCGACAACAACCTGCACAAGTTTGAAACTTCTTCCACTGGCCTACCTGAGGACTCCCCCAGAGTAGGGGAGAATAGCATTTTGTGTCCAGTAATGCTGAGTACAGTCATGTCTGTATGTTCAGATAACTCGGACTAGCATCTATACATGAAGCACTCAACATTATAATTAATTCACTTTCCTATGTTAAAAAAGTACTGAAGATTTCTTAAATCCACAAATAGAAACTCAGAGTTCTTAAATCGAAACAGAAAGTGCTGCTGTAGAAACTCAGCAGGCCTGGCAGCATCGGTGGAGAGAGAAACAGAGTTAACGTTTCAAGTCCAATGACTTCCAATGAAAAGTCATATTGGATTTGAATCACTGTCTCTGTTTCTGTTACCTAGGATGCTACCTGGCCTGCTGAGTTTCTCCATTACTTTTTGGTTTTCATGTCGGTAATGGTAACTTTTCAGTAATTGTTCTAAATATTGAATGCCACACATATTTTGAAATGCTGAAGTCTCATTCACTGCGTCCAGTCACAAATGTATCCAGTCATTCCACATCAAGAGTGTTACATTTTCTGGTTCTTATACATTAGAAATAATCCTACTTTTGACTCAAAATGCTGGAGTTTCATCAAGTGTACCTCTAGCTGCTGTCTACGTAACTGGTGGACTGATACAGGAGAAAGAGAGGACTGCAGATGCTGGAGATCAGAGTCAAAAAGTATGACGCCAGAAAAACTCAGCAGGTCAGGCAGCATCGGAGAGTTGACATTTCAAGCATAAGCTATTCATCAGGAATGTGGGGGTGAGGCCCAAGGAGGTTGAGAGATAAATGGGAGGGGATTGGGGTTGGAGGGAACGTACCTGGGAGTGTGATAGGTAGATGAAGCTGGGGAGATGATGGTGATAGGTCAGAGAGGAATGTGGAGCGGATAGCTGTGAAGGAAAATGGACAGGTAGGAGAGTTCAAGGGGATAGTACCAAGTTGGAGGTTTGGATCTGGGACAAGTGGGGGGAGGGGAGATGAGGAAACTGGTGAAATCAACATTGATACCATGTGGTTGGAGGGTCCTGAAGCGAAAGATGAGGTGCTCTTCCTTCAATCGTCGGGCGAGTAGGATTTGGCGGTGGAGGAGGCCCAGGACTTGCATGACCTTCGTGGAGTTTGGGGGGCAGTTGAAGCGGACGGCAGCAAAGTGATGGGGTTGTTTAGTGCATGTGATCCAGAGACACTCTCTGAAACGTTCCACAAGTTGGCATCTCCCCAATGTATAGGAGACCACATGGAAAGCAGTGGACACAGTAGATGAGGTGTTTGTGCAGGGAAAATCTCTGCCGGATGTGGAAGGATCTTTTGGAGCCTTGGATGGAGCTAAGGGGGGAGGTGTGGGCACAGGTTCAAACACCTCACCTACTGTGTCTGTTGCTCTTGATGTGGTCTCCTCTACATTGAGGACACAGAATGCCAACTTGCAGAATGTCTTAGAAAGTATCTCCAGGATACACACATTAAACAACCCCACTGCCCTGTGGCCATCCACTTCAACTCTCCTTCCCACTCCGCCGAGGACATGCAAATCCTGGGCCTCCTCCACCACCAAGTTCTAGCTACCACACAACTAAAAGAAGAACACCTCATCTTCTGCCTTGCGAGCCTCTAACCACATGGAATCAATGTCGATTTCACCAGTTTCCTCATCTCCCCTCATCCCATTTATCCCAGATCCAATTCCCCAACTTGGCACCACCCTCTCAAACTGTCCTACCTGTTCATCTTCTTTCCCGCCTATCCACACTGACCTATCATCATCCCCATCCTCATCTATCTATAACATTCTTAGCTATCTTTCCCCTAGTCCCCATCCACACCCATTTATCTTTCAGCCCCCTTGCCCCCCATCCTCTCCCAACATGCCTGATGAAGAGCTAATGGACAACCTTTTGAATTTCCTGCTCCTTGGATGCTGCCTGACCAGCTGTGCTTTTCCAGCACCACACTTCTTGACTCTGATGGACTGATACATTCTCACTTGGCACATGACTGCAGTTTGTGGCACACCAGGATATATATTCACATAATGTTTAGTTGCTCGCTCTGTACAAGTAATGTAATCATATAATATGATACTTCTTTCTTTAAAAAGATATAGAATACCTTAATATCAATATAGGTGTTCAAATCATTAATGTTTCTCTGAACAAATGAAATTTATCAGCAAATTTTTAAAAATTAATTGAACCACTGAAGAGTCTGTTATAGCTTGTTTTTTTTCTCAAAGTAGTATTCATAGCATCCCATAGCTGGTAATTTTGTACCTCTAACTGTGGATTTGGATTCATCACTGCATTAACTTACTGCACAGACTAGATCATAGGGGATGTGCTTGATGTTGCTAATGTTATGTCACTTGCTGGTGGTGTTGTTGACATTGTACTGCTTGTTAGTATGTTGATGTGGCCTCACTGGTTAGTGATCTTACTCTGGCAAGATGATGAGCTTTCCAGCTCAGATATAAGTCAAATATGTGCCTCATTTACTTACCAGTTTCAATATCGATGATTTATGCCCTCAGAGAATCAGGTCTTCCAATAATATTTGCTGGCTTCCAGATTTTTATGATTAGATCCTGTGAATATGCAGTTTGTCCTTTCAACAACTCAACCAAGATTTATAAGGCAAGTTGACTTTCTACCTGCAGTTGCCTTACTTATTCCTGGTCACTTGTAGGATATATCTTGCTTGCTGGAGTAGTCTTATGCTTTCTTCAATTCAATATCTCTGCTGTGGTCTCATGTCAGCTGCGACAGGTGTAGATCTGAGTGGCAGTATGGCAAGGTTTGAGTTATCTACCTTTGTCTACCTACATTTCTAATGGTTCTTTTTACTGCCTGGTAATGTACCCTTGGTAATGTTGTGGAGATGCCAGTGTTGGACTGGGGTGGACAAGTCAGAAATCACTTGATGCCAGGTCATGGTCCAACAGGTTTATTTGAAATCACCATCTTTCAGAGCGCTGTTTCTTCATTAGGTGAAATGACCCTTGGTAATGTGGCAGTGATGATGTTGAACCCACACTGTTCAACCAATTCCTTAATTTCTCTGGAGGTGAACAGGATTCCATAATCACATATAGATAGATAGATAGATTTTTTTTTATATAGAACAATACAGCACAGAACAGGCCCTTCGGCCCACGATGTTGTGCCGCACTTCTATCCTAGATTAAGCACCCATCCATGTACCTATCCAAATGCCACTTAAAGGTCGCCAATGAATCTGACTCTACCACTCCCTCGGGCAGCGCATTCCATGCCCCCACCACTCTCTGGGTAAAGAACCCACCCCTGACATCTCCCCTATACCTTCCACCCTTCACCTTAAATTTATGTCCCCTTGTAACACTCTGTTGTACCCGGGGAAAAAGTTTCTGACTGTCTACTCTATCTATTCCTCTGATCATCTTATAAACCTCTATCAAGTCACCCCTCATCCTTCGCCGTTCCAACGAGAAAAGGCCGAGAACTCTCAACCTATCCTCGTACGACCTACTCTCCATTCCAGGCAACATCCTGGTAAATCTTCTCTGCACCCTCTCCAAAGCTTCCACATCTTTCCTAAAGTGAGGCGACCAGAACTGCACACAGTACTCCAAATGTGGCCTAACCAAAGTCCTGTACAGCTGCAACATCACCTCACGACTCTTGAATTCAATCCCTCTGCTAATGAACGATAATACTCCATAGGCCTTCTTACAAACTCTATCCACCTGAGTGGCAACCTTCAAAGATCTATGTACATAGACCCCAAGATCCCTCTGTTCCTCCACCTGACCAAGAACCCTACCATTAACCCTGTATTCCGCATTCTTATTTGTTCTTCCAAAATGGACAACCTCACACTTGGCAGGGTTGAACTCCATCTGCCACTCCTCAGCCCAGCTCTGCATCATATCTAAGTCCCTCTGCAGCCGACAACAGCCCTCCTCACTGTCCACAACTCCACCTATCTTTGTATCATCTGCAAATTTACTGACCCACCCTTCGACTCCCTCCTCTAAGTCATTAATAAAAATTACAAACAGCAGAGGACCCAGAACTGATCCCTGCGGAACTCCACTTGTAACTGGACTCCATGCTGAATATTTACCATCTACCACCACTCTCTGACTTCGACCGGTTAGCCAGTTTTCTATCCAATTGGCCAAATTTCCCTCTATCCCATGCCTCCTGACTTTCCGCATAAGCCTACCATGGGGAACCTTATCAAATGCCTTACTAAAATCCATGTACACTACATCCACTGCTCTACCCTCATCCACATGCTTGGTCACCTCCTCGAAGAATTCAATAAGACTTGTAAGGCAAGACCTACCCTTCACAAATCCGTGCTGGCTGTCCCTAATCAAGCAGTGTCTTTCCAGATACTCGTAAATCCTATCCCTCAGTACCCTTTCCATTACTTTGCCTACCACAGAAGTAAGACTAACTGGCCTGTAATTCCCGGGGTTATCCCTATTCCCTTTTTTGAACAGGGGCACACCATTCGCTACTCTCCAGTCCCCTGGTACCACCCCAGTTGCCAGTGAAGACGAGAAGATCATTGCCAACGGTACTGCAATTTCCTCTCTTGCTTCCCACATAATCCTAGGATATATCCCGTCAGGCCCGGGGGACTTGTCTATCCTCAAGTTGTTCAAAATGTCCAACACATCTTCCTTCCTAACAGGTATCTCTTCTAGCTTATCAGTCCGTTTCACACTCTCCTCTTCAACAATACGGTCCCTCTCGTTCGTAAATACTGAAGAGAAGTACTTGTTCAAGACCTCTCCTATCTCTTCCGACTCAATACACAGTCTCCCACCACTGTCCTTGATCGGACCTACCCTCGTTCTCGTCATTCTCAGGTTTCTCACATACGCATAGAATGCCTTGGGGTTATCCTTGATCCTATCCGCCAAGGATTTTTCATGCCCTCTCTTAGCTCTCCTAATCCCTTTCTTCAGGTCCCTTCTGGCTATCCTGTATCCCTCCACTGCTCTGTCTGAACCTTCTTAGTGAACAGAACTTGTACGGCTCTAATATCTTTCACCTTTAAGATAAAAAACATGAATGAGTAGTTATACCAGTACCAGCCTTAATTGTGTGTAAAATCAGATTCACATTTTGCCATAGTCTGGGAGCAACGTAATGGCTTTCATACACCTTTTGTTTTGTATATTTCCGTACCTCCCGCTTGATCGCTTCACATTCACTTTACAACACAACAATGAACTGCATCCAGTCTTTCCACATGTAGAGTGTGGCTTATATTCCAATTAGACAATTCTTTCAATGCCTGTTGAGACATCTGTTCAATATATGACTGATTTAGCTCTGAGTTTACACGTCTCCGCTCCCATGTAGCCTTCGCATATCTTCTGAAGAAGCTCTTCCTGTGTTGCTAACAGAAAATCATCTTCTAGTGAGATGCCATCTTTGCTGGATCTGCCATATTGCTGGCTGTGTTTTCTTATCCGATAAGGCCATGACTGAATCACTTGTAGAGAGAGCCTCTGTATTTCTTTATTTGGTCTCATCTCTAACTTGACTCTGTGTTTGTAGTGTTATGTTCACTAGGTGGTGGATCTGTATACCTAGTTTTTTTTTAAATCTCACATTTCTTTTGTGGCGACACTGAGATAAGGCATCAGCTGGCACCATTTCCCTTCCTGGCTTATATTTCAGTGTGAAATCATAGATCCAAACCCTTTACTGTCTGCAGAGCTCTACATAGGTTATTTTGTATGGATTCTGCGGATGATAATTAGTCTTTATGCTGTTTCTCCCATAGAGATATGTATGGAATTTCTCACATCCTCACATGTCTGCCAAAAGCTCTTTCTCTATATTGGCATATCTGGTCTCAGCTGATGACAGCTTTATTTTTCTGATGTAGTATGCCAGACCTGTCTCCTTGGTTTTGAGTTTGTTAAAACTCCTCTCCTGTGAATCTGACCACTGGTAACATCACCTTCTTTCATCCAGCTCTCAACGGTCTATTGCACAGTCATAGATCATGGAAACAAACCTTTTGGTCCAACCAGTCCATGCCAACCATTATCCCAAACTAAACTAGTCCCACCTGTCTGCGTTTCACCCATATCCCTCTAAACATTTCTTATTCATGTACTTATCCAAATGTCTTTTAAAGTTTGTAACTGTACACACATCCATCACTTTTTCTGGAAGTTCATTCCACACACGATTCATTCTCTGTGTAAAAAGGTTGCCCCTCATGTCCTTTTTAAATATTTCTCCCCTCACCTTCATCCCCCTAGTCATGAAATGCCATCCACCTTATGTACACCCCTTATAATTGCATAAACCTCTATAAAGTCACCCCTCAATCTCCTGCACTCCAGTGAAAAAAGTCCCAGCCTTTCCAGCCTCTCCCTATAATTCAAACCTTCCATTCCCAGCAACATCCTAGTAAATCCTATCTGAACCCTCTCCAGCTTGGTAATATCCTTCCTGTAACAGGATGACCAGACTGGACATCGTACTCTTGACGAGGCCTCACCAACATTCTGTACAACCTCAACATGACTTCCCAACTCCAATACAAAGGTCTGAGCAATGAATGCAAGCGTGCTAAACACCTTCTTCACCACTCTGGCGACATGTGATGCAAACTCCAAAGAATTATGTACCTGAACCCCTAGGTCACTGTTCTGCAACACGACCAGAGGCACTACTTTCAATTATATAAGTCTTGCCCTTGTCTGTTTTACCAAACTGCAATACTTTGCATTTATCCAAATTAAACTCTATCTGCTGCTCCTCAGCCCGTTGACCCAATCAGCCAAGACCTCTTTGTAATTATAGATAATCTTCTTCATTCACTGTCCACCATACCACCAATTTTGGTGTCACCTGCAAACTTACTAACCATGCCTTCCATATTCTCATCTAAATCATTTATATAAATGACAACCAGAAGCAGACCCAGCACCGTTCCATTTGGAACACTGCTGGCAACAGGCATGTGTGAGGAAAACACCTCATGTACAGGATCAAGCCAAGGAAACTTCACAATACTTTCTTGTTTTTTGGAGCCTCTCTTTCAGAGGTAGCTGTGCCTTTTGCAGAACTGAGCTTGACTCTGACAGATGTATCAACCATTTTGAAGATTTAGCATTCTGTCACATTCATAATGCATCTGTATTTAGATACTTTCTGACCAACCTGTGCAGAGATGTTACACAACTCTGGAACAGGTTGGACTTGAACCTAGGTTTCCTGGTCCAAAGGTAGGGACACTACCACAGTACCACAAGAACCCTTGCATCTGTATTTAGCTTGGTCTGAGCTGGTTCTTTTGATGGCTTTATTATATAAATGGTTATCACAATTTTACCATCTACACCATTGATCAGGAATTTCCTTTCATTCCCTTGGGATGTGGGCTTCATTGGCTACAACAGCATTATTGCCCATCCCTAATTGCCCAGAGGGCAGTTAAGAGACAAATCCTTTGCTTTGGGAGCAACCCTTCTTCAGATGGGCCTTCCTCTAACATTGCTGCGGTCTGGAATCACATTTAGGCCAGACCAGGTAAGGATGGTTGATTTCGTTCCCTGAGGACTTTAGTGAACCAGTTGGGTTTCTGTGACAATTGACAGTGGTCAGAACTGGAGAAAGAGTCATAATCCTGTTTTTCTCTCCACAGATGCTGTTGGACCTGCTATGTTTCTCTCGCATTTTCTTTGTTGGTTCCCCAGAATATCAGCTTGAGCTGCTGAATTACTTTCCCAGTGACATTACCTCTCCACCTCTTCCCTTTCATTCTGCTCCTTTACACCCTCTGTATGGTTCAACTTTATTTTTCTGCTGGAAACACTTTCTGATTTACTTAAAGGCAAAAGATAGGCCAAGAAGTTTATATCGGCTAAAGGGTGTGGTGAACGTTGTCACCAGCAAAGATTTCTCATCAAGCTTTGTGTTGCAGGAGCTATTTCAACATCAGGATTGCTGAAAACCTTACCCTTGCCTTTGTTGCTGTGTTCTCTTCTGGTGCTGAAATAGGGTAATGATTACTATTTCCTGTTTGATTAAGATCTTTGAGATCCAAGCAAATTGTTAGTCGTACATTTGGCACTTTGGTCACCACAATTTACTCAGTTTGCAAGCTTTGTGACTTCAGTGACTTCCAATGTTCCATCTGTTTCAAACTTTTCTTGTCACTCTTTTGAAAGTTGGATAGTCTGTGCCTTCATCTGTCTAACTCATGGCTATGATCTGGTTGCATCTTTCCAGTTAAAACTTAAGTACTTCAGGATATGAAAAGTTGATCTTGCAGAATTTCATCTGTGTCCTTAAATTTACATTTCGTGGCTTTAATTTTCAGTCTTGTCATGAACTTGTTAACATGCTCACCTGATTCATGTCCCGGGCTTCAAAATTCATATCAATAGTTCTGATGACTTAACTTAAGCTGGAACCGTGATTTTCTTTTAAAGTTGTCTGGCATCCTGCTATCATAGAAGCTATTCCTTTCCTCTTTGATGGTGCCTAGAAAGCTATTGAATGTTACTTTTGTGAAAGCTTTTCAAATGCCTGTACATCATCAGCCACCAGTAGCCGGCTATCAGTCACTGCAATGGTGAACATTTTTCACGTGATTCAATCAGTTTTTCTCCCTTGCCCTAGTACTAATTTGGGCTTATTTTTAACCTAATTAAACAATAAATTTTTTATCGCTGTCACCCTATTAAGTCTCCTGATTCCCACCCATTAGAAATAATGAGACTTTAAACTCAAAGTGTTGGAGCTTCACCCAGTATATTTCTTGCTGCTTTCCACAAGGCCTGAAGCACTGATACATTGTACCCTGGCACATGGTGGTGCAACAGTGAATGTAGCACCCAGGATATATATAACAATTAGCTCCTAGATGCTTATGAATAATATAGCAAAATTGATTGTCACATCTCCTGCTCAGTATTGCAGCATGTCTCTTTGCAATTTTTATCCTGACCCTTCTCCACTGGACAGGCATAAATTTGACTTGGAGTCTTGATGCCATTCCTTTAGTGTCACTGGGTCAGAATCCTAGAACTTCTTCCCAAACAGCATTGTGGGGTTACGTATAGCAACTGGTCTGCAGCAGTTCAAGATGATAGGTCAACACTACCTTCTCTAGGGATTGCCAATAAGTACTGGCCCAGCCTGCAATGCGCATATCTCATGACTATGAGAAAACAAAATTGTCGTTGGGTACAGCAAAACAAGTGAATGGCCTTTATATGTAAAGTAATGCTGTCACTTACAACCAGCAGTTCTACGATGGATGGTATGATGACCAAGCCTAATGCTGCCCTCACTCAAAGTTCACTGTCCATCATTATCTTTGTTCCTCAACCTACATCACTAGAACAAAAACAGATGAGTTGGTCTTTATCACATTGCTATTTGTGATAAAGCTGTGCTGTGTGTAAACTAACTGATGTGCTTCTTCCCTCACAATAGTGATTACGCTGTAAAAGTGTGTTGGACCAGCCTGAAATCATGAATAGTGCTGTATGAGTGCAAGTCTTTACCACTTCTCTTTAAATTTCCAAAACTACATTCCAAGGAGCTTTGCATTAAGCACCCCGACTGCTGGCCTGTTCCAGGTGTGCTGGCTTGGAGTCCAAAAGAAAAGGGCCCAAGCTGGTTTTTTTGAAATTTGATCAGAATAAATAACTGCTCACTATTCATAGTTCCTCAGTTGCTCTAATTGTGCTGGGAACGTACCAAGAAGTGAGTCCATGTTTGGAATAAACAAGCTATGAGACTGCTGAGGTCTAACTTTTGTAACACATTACAAGCACCTCTGATCAGTCATACTGAATTTCTGCTCTGTCCTACTGTACAAGCAGTACCTTAAGAAATGTGTTTCACTTAGAACAAAGTTCCACTTGGTGTCAAGGAGCAGGCCTTTCCAGTCAGAAAAGTGGTTGGGGTTGGGGGTGGGGTGGGGCAGGGGTGTTCCCGGTGAATGCTGAGAGTGGTGACTCTGAAGAGAAGGATACTTTCATGATCCCATTAGCATAAGAGAAGTTAAATTATTCATGACGTGATCCTATGGGGAGAAGTAAAGTTAATGCATATAGTTTTTAACTCTCTTCCTCTCTGCTGTGAGAATGAACTCCTGCTGCATTCAGTACTCAGCCATTTACTGAAAGCTCCAGTGGCATGTTAGAAGTCAGTGGTGCTGTGAACACAGAGATTCATCTCACGAGTGCAGCTCTCAACAGACCATCTGGATGAGTTCCAAAAGGTGATTAAACAAATTGATCAGCATTAGTTGCCATGTCACATGTCCAAAACTCTGGATTAAAAGAAAAAGACATCTGACTTGGGGCCAAGGTGCTAACATCATCTTTTTTGCAGTGTTCAGATGTCCTATAAGCGTTTGTGCCACCTTTGTATCCGTATGGTCTGTAATCATGAACAGGTTGTGTAAATGGCCTCTCAGTAGCAGTATCTGTTCCCAGACAACTGTGCGATTCATATTAACTAGGTCAATATTGTGCTACATTAGACAGAGAGAGAATATGTAACAGGAATGAGGAATCTAGACTGATGAGGGTGTGGCAAAAATGTGTTCTAGAAGCTAATGAGTTTGGGAGATAGCTAAATTATATGTAAATTATACATAAAATTCAGTTTTATAGAATGATTGCTGAATGGAAATATTTAGTAGTGTATTCAAATCTGTGTTTAGCTGGGCATATGGACTGTTAAAAGTAAAGTGAAAAAATACTATTTGGCTGCTTGGAAAAGCAAATATTTTGCAATAGAGCCAATAATTAGGAAGTAGGGTTGATAACACTTTATGATACAAGTAGAATTAGAACAACACGCAATTACATAGCAGTGGAACAAATAGAACCTGCTTCGTACTTAGGCTTTCCGAATACTTCAATCTTGGGCATCTTGAATTCGAATGTCTTGATCAGCCTTCTTTGGGAATGAGACGGCCAATTCATTGAAGGAAACACCTGCAGGCTGACATTATGCCTAGCCTGCCCATTCCACAGCAGTCTTCGTGGAGTGTGTTATTGGGAATTATCACTGGCAGCAAAGCAAACTGTGCCTTTTTAGTCTTATTGTACAGTTTAATGGCAATAAATCAGCACATTTTTCAAAAAAATAAACTGAGGTTATTGAACAACAAAAATGATCAGGCTAATTATTTATATTGATAGAAAATTACAAATAGGATGAGTTCCAATACAATGTTTTTTTTTGGTTGCTTGATAGATAAATTCGGCCTTCTGCAAAGGAAAAGCCATCTTTGTCATCTTCTACTAGGTCAGTTGTTTTATACACAACGGTGTCATCATATTGCATGTAACAATCAAACATAAATGTGTAGCGTATTTCTAGTTATTAAAGGTATATATATATATATCTGTGAAAAAGTTGATTGCTATTAAGTAAAACCAATGTCTGTTGCATGCTCCTTCTAATGATTCTTTTCATTTGACTTTTAGATGTACGTTTCTTCAAAAATCTAAATAATAACATATTGATTTCAAAGTGTGCTTAGTCTTGTGTAGAAATGTGTTTGCATGTGTTCATAGTGAAGAAATTGCATGCATCAATCAGAGGAGTGAATCAGGACTATAATAAAAGCAATTAATGGCCTCATATTTACCAATCTAAAACTTTATAATGCCTGGACCGCTTTTAATTCTGTGGAGATAAAACTTAATATTGGCTACAGTTTTGAATGCATCACAAATTGGCAAAATGAGTGACAATGTTTCAGACCAAAAAAAACTTTAGATATGAACTGTTTTATTTTCTCATGTCTGTCTTGATCTTCTTAGAATGAGTGTTTTTCCTTCAAAGCTTCATAACCTCTTAAATACTCTCAGTTAAAATATAAATTGTATATTTTCTTGTCACTTCTTTTCTCCTGGACTCCATTTCACTGTAACCTGACGAACAACATGACAACATGCTTTTCCTGCTTAAGATTATAGTTATTAGAACTCGATTCTTACCTGGGAGGTAGCAGTTTCTGATCCCAGCTAGCAAGAAAATTTTGAAAACAAACTTAAAGCGAGGCAGCCTAACTGCTTATTTTACCCAGCTGCTGTTGCCTCCCCCCCCCGCCCCACCTCTCTCATAGAGAACACACTGCTGAGCTGATGTGGATCCATCCTCTGGCACCGCCAAACATAAACACATTTGACTTCAGTCCAGTTAGTATGCCCAAACAATTTCTGGTTCAGTAATTTTTATGACTATATGTTGCAAGTATTTCAACAGACTGAATGGAACTAAATTACACACCCACCATTTCATCTGTCCGACATCCAAATATGCAAAGGAAAGACTTTCTTCTTGAGTGTATGAAAGAATTCTGAATTAACTTTGTTGAAATGACCAATTGTAGTGTTACAGCATAATTTGCACTGTGTAAAAATTTGTTTTGGGATAGTGCTTTCATCTGAAAGCACATACTTAATATATTCACTGGTAGATTATTTTAAATAAAAAATATGATTGATATATTTAGTGACTATTTGTTCACTATGATCAATACGAGTGTAATTGGCATTCTGTAAAAAAAAACTTAATTACAGAGATCTGATACATTTTGGTTTTGTTGCAAATTTAGAACTTTGGCCTTGTCACTGCAAGTCCAGAACGTTTTGCCGAATGTAATTTGGATTGATAACCTATGTGAGACACTTTTAAGTTTACTGTATCAAATACATGAGTGTGTGCCAACAGCACAGATTCAACCTTCCTTTTTGCATAATTGCCACCTTTGTAATCACTTATAAATGAATGGCAATGTCATAACCAAGGAATCTGTACCTCAAAGAAACAATTTAAAAAAATATTGCTAGTTGTTCATAAAGCAAAACATATTTGATGTGAAGAAAATGAACCCAGACTTTCCTGTGTCATAAGACAAGAACAGACTTCAAGAAGCCGCCCGCTACACGTTTTATTATTCAGTATAACTATTGGTGATGTTAAAGTTGAATAATTTAGAAAGAAGTTCTGTGCTTGCTGCAAAAATGTGGCATTAATTTGAATTTTATGTATTCTTCGATTGTTCGTGATATTCAAGCCTTGAAGGACGTGATTGAGTAAATAGATATAAATTGTTTCCAGTGGCAAAGGGATTGACAAGGGACACACGTTTAAGGTGTTTAACGAAAGAATCAGAAGTGAAATGAAGTAACATTTGTTCTTGGATCAAGTTGTGATCTGGAATGCACATCCGCAATCTTTGAGGGAAATTCATCAGTAAATTGGATAAATTCTTGAAGGGGAAAATTTGTCTTACTATGGGGAAGAGCAGCAGTTTGGGACTGATTGGCATCTCTATCCAAAGAATCAGCAATAACAGGTACAAGGGGCAGAATGGCTTTCTTCTGCACTGCATCATTTTGTGATTGTGTAAATATTTTAACACAGTTTACGCTGCCTGGAAAAAAATGTGCACTCTTTGTTTTATCAAGTGAACCACTTGGTTTTGTGTTTCTTTGTATGAAAAGTGAAATGTGGTACAGTTGCAGTGAAAGGAAATTAAAACTATATACTTGATGCCTAAAGAACTTTTTTGTTGAAATTAATTTAAAAAAATAATTTAGTAAAATTATTGGGTAACCATTACTTGCTGCAAATTCCTATTCTCTGTTAGCACCAATTAAGCCACAAGTTGAAATACCATTGATATATCATTACATGGACAGTCTTTTAAAGCTTAACTATGAAAATCAATTCATATTGGCATAAGCATGTTTATTAATAATGGCTAACTTAATGCAAAATTTTCAATTCTGACTAACTGAAAACCATCTATTTCCTATGTGAAGTAACCCTCCAGTATTAGGTGCACATTAAGAAACTATCAATAAATCAGTGCCTCATAATTTTAAAGTATTTTCAATTAAACTTTTTTCTAACAGTGTAGTAATAGTGTTTTGAAAAAGTGAATAATATTTTAACATGTTCAGAATATTTGTGATGTTAGCGAGATCCAGATTTTGCAAAAGTTTAATAGATAACAACAAAATAATAAAGGTTAATGTTGACAGTGTTACATTTCAGATTATTGAGGTTCAATTGATAAATTAATCTTCTTTATATATTAAAGAAAACACCCACACTATCTTATTTCAACCACAAAACAGTGGCATGCTAATCTCTGCAAATTCTAACAAAAGATGTTTGAAAGACATAATTAATGGCTGCACAACATTTATGAGTACCGAATGCTTGCCTTTTGGTTATAGAAACTATGAAATATTCTACTCTACAAAACACACAGAAGAACTATGACTGGAATTTTCTCTTTATTCATGATGCACAGAGGCAAAATTCCAATTATTCAGTCTTTGTGGTTAACTATTTGATGTTGAAAAGGTATAAAAGAATCACAAATCCTGTCGAGTTTGGTTTACTTTTACAAAGGTCAGAGCTTAACTTTTTCAAAAGCTTAACACATACAAATTTCCAAAAGAAAACCAAACTGGGAATCAAAAATGGAAATACTTGTCTCTCTGACTAAATGATTAACTGACAGCAAAATGTACAGATTAAGCTCTTAAACACTTACACCTGGTTAAGTTTAGATGATTACAATAATTAGAGTAAGTTCAACTGTCCTTTTAGAAATGGAGTAAGGATTGTAGAATATTAATTGTAAAAGACATTTTGTGATTTTACATGTTTAGATCAGAACATTTGAAGCAATGTCCGTGGGGAGTATATTCCATTGATAAAGAGTAGTTGCTTGTATCCTGGGGTACAGTCTGTAGACAATTGGGTGCCTGCTGGAGACATCTGTGAATGTTGAACTTTTGACCTGAAAAGAATGTTCTGGAGGTGGGGGAATTTAACTACTCTTTATGGCCTAGAGGAGATTGAAAAATATATAGGAGGAAACCACTAAAATTCTCAAACAACTACATGTTAAATAAATCAAGCACAATTCTTGCAAAGAAATACAAGATATGTCTTTGTACCTAGTTTTGAGATTACTTGAAAGTTAGCCATGTCTGTATAAATTGAGTGTTCTTTAACTGAAAGGTTAAAGTTCAGAAGATGGCTAGGGTGAAAGGTGAACCACGTGACGAGGATTATTGCAAATTTGGGCACCTGCTTTTTGGTCTGAAATGTTCTTCCCTTGAAGCCAAATGCGCAGTGCTTTCATAGTTATTGTTATAAAAGTATATACAAGTTTAAAACATGCACACATTTGGGCTAAATAGTTCCTGATCTTTAGGGAATTTACATTCCTACCGAACATTACTTAAGTCATTACCAACCATGTTCAAGGTTATTTTCTTATAGCTGCTGGGAGTAATACTTTTGTGAACCCTTATGGGCGATGTCCTTTGACACAGACTGGGAACATTAAGAGAAAATAGTTGGCTGTCAGAGAGTGTTGCATACTTGCCCTGCTGTTTGATGTTGTCTTGAAATGGTGATATGGAATGCAGAAAGCATAAAGCCATTCTTCCTAAAAAAAAGTTAAAAGCAGGACACAATAAGAAATAGGGCATGAAGTGTTCGTTCCTAAGGCTGGGTGTGGCAGGGTGGGGTGGTGTTGCTGATGGATGAGGGACCTGTACAAGGTACCTCTTTCCTGGTGTTGTAAGTGCACTTACATACTTGAGCACCAATTCCAGAGCAAGGCTGTTGAGCTGTGAGTTGAGCGGGGGTTAGCGGGAGAGGGGGGAATGTGGCTGTAAAAAAAGTAAAATGTAGTTTGTATGAAGCATTCTTCATGTTGGTTCTGACTTGCAGGAGCAGCTGCACACTGACTTTGTATCTGACAGCACAAAGGACAGTGATACAGAAAAGCAAGGAGGCAAAGCAAAGAGACAAAAGCAGTGATCAGCTAACACAGCTCCACACAGCCTGACTAATTTATGAGAAAAAAACTGCGCTGTTCACTCGATCAGTACTCTAAGGAGGCAGGTGGAATGGGAGGAAGTTTTCATTGACTCTCTCGAGCAACTGGGGAAGCCACTGGAGATACTTCTCAGTTTGAACTTTATCAGGGTCTACGCTTAATCAATACTGTATTGGAAAAAGAATTAATTACTAAAGCAGAATAAAACAGCTGCATTTTAAACCAAGGAGCCATCAATTCTGTAATCTTTCAGTTACAGCTTAGGTGCTGCAAGGATCATTTTGGCTTCAAGTAATGAGGAACTGAGGGAGTCTCCTCATGAATGGTTTGGGAATTTGCATTAGTCTGTTTCAATCTGTTTATCATCACTGCGAGCAGTTTTAACCTTTCATCATTCACCAGTTTTATCTGATAAATTATCAAATCTGTATGATTTCCACAAAATTCCACCATTCCATACAGGGGAAAGATTGAATGCTACACTCATCAGTGTCATGAGAAAAAGTCTTAACCTTCTTCCACTTCTTTTCCACTGGGCTCAGGACTGATTGGTTTCAAGCCGGACAAACCTCTATTGTACATTTCTAGGGTCAGGGACCTGCCTGTTAAAGAAACAGTAATTTGAACACAGTCTGTAAACGTTTCATCTGTAATTTCCATAATGGTGAATTTCAAGGCGGGTTGAGGGGGTTATGGGAGATGAATTAGGTTTTTAGTGAGCTCATTAGGAAGCCAAACAGAGTTTAGACAGCAAGGCAGTGAACATAGCTGTAATCAGTTCTGCTCGCTTTGTTCCCTGCCTTCAGGACATTTTTGAAAACTTCATGGCAGGGACCGATGAGAATATGCTGAGAGAGGCTGGGATCTGATGGTTGACTTGTTGATTTGTAAAACCTTAATTTATTATTTCTCCACTTTAATCCCTTATTTCTTCAAGGAAATTACACGATTAATAAGCCTTCATATCTACTTACACCAGTGCCCTATAAATCTACTCTAGAGCGATTTCAGTCATTTGGAAGTGATAACTTGCTCACAGAAGCCTGGGAGAGGACCGATTATTAACCATTTTAAAAACAAAACTGTACTTCATAATTTGCAGAACTGATTGGCATTTAACTGGCCTGTTACGGTTAAAACTGCATGCTGATTCATCACTGGCCCAGTAGATAGAGACCAATTTGAGCTGACAATGTGTTTCTTTATAAGATTTCTCAGAATGCTCTTTTTTTTTGTGGCTTGCAGAAACCAAGAGTGCTTTCCAGAAAATCGATGCATTTTGCTTTGCTAATTTTCATGCTCATTTCAATTAATTTAACATGACCCAGATTTCCTTCCTTAGGCTCGCTTTGACTAATTAGGGGAGTAACACCTAGAATCAGCCATATTTAAAGAAAACACTAGAGAAATGAAGATCTAAGTGGGTTATGAACTAAAGCAGAGTATCAAGTGACAAAACCAATATCAGATGCCACAAGTATCTACTCAGGAGAGTACCTGCTTTTAAGGGCCGTTGGCCAGACTCAGAATATTGCAGTTCCAGCTGAAGGCTGAAGAAACAATGGTGTCTTTGAGACACAGCACCTAGATAACCTCTGGGGCCAATTAGTGTAATTTCTGTAGAATTGGCAGGATTGTTCACTCTTCTCTCAGAATGGAATGGGGTGGAGTTGTTAAAGAATCACAAACTGCAAAAATCCCTGTTTTGGACTGAGGCCTCTATTAGGTACTGATCTACGTCAAAGAGAGTAAAGAGAATTTTAAACATCAGGGGCTATTATTGTGGAGAAACTCCTCCCCTGTAATTTTGAGCTGACACAATGTGTATGCAGTATTATCAGCCCAGTTACTTTGTAATGGTCATCACAAAGCGAAGAAAACCTATCGCACTAAACACAGAAACCAGTGTAAATGGCATTAAATCACTTATACATGTGGCAATGTAGATTTGTTTTTAAACTCCTGTGACCGAGGATTAGACATAGTTAAATGCTTCCATTTCACCCTAGCTGTAATTGCAAAATTAATGAAGTGCTTCACTTGTGCCACCAACTATTGCCTTCCCCATATCTCAGAGAACCATAGCTATCCAGCCATATATACACATTGAATGTCCTGACTTCAGGCACTGTGTATTTGTGTGTTGTACGAATGAATAGTTGCAATATTCCATTTCAGACAGTGTCAAAAGTTGAAGGACTCACCATTTAAGTCAATCTGGTTAGTCAGATTATAACACTGATTATAACACTGAAACATGTCACAACATTATAAAATGACTTCTGGAACTATTCCATCTTGTGCTTCAGAAGAACTGACTCAATGCTCATACTGAGAACTTGGTACCAGGTTCACGATAATTGCAACCCAGAAATCCAGAGTCTGACTCGAATGATTCCACCACTTGGTGTGAGTAGGGCAGGTTAAAGTGGTTAAAGTATGAGGTATAGTTACGGTAACAGCAATATCAGAAGCCGTTACATTCCTACAGTGCACTTGTAATTACTCCCCCAACCATCTCCTTCTATTAATTCAGGATTCCAGCACCATGTCACATGCCACAGATGGTAGACATGATCTTAATAAAAATATGAAAGACACAGACTGATGATGGCATCAGTACCGCAACATGTTTAACTTGAAATGACGGTGACCCACATAAGGGACCAACCTGATTCAAGGGCTTTGGTGGCATTCTGGAGAGAGGCTGCAGAAGGCCAAGGTTAGTAGTTAAAGGCATCTTTTTCCGTGGTTTCTTTGTGGGGCAGATGGAGCTGGAGTGGGACCGCCTAACCCTAGATCCTCATGCCAGAAATCAGTCCTTCCAACCCCTGCTAGCCTCAGGAACACTACTGTCATCACTAGTCCTGCTTGCAGGCCAGATTGGGGCACTACAGGATTAAGTTGGGGCAGCACAATAAAAACTTGGGCTGAATTCTTTACTGGCGATTTTCCCCGTACCAAACATTGCCCACCCTGAGTTAAAGTTGGCTTTGAAATAAAGTTGGGATTCTGAATTAAACTGTCCACTTAAAGTTTAACATTGCAAGAATGCATTATACGAACCAAAACATTTTTTTCGTGTAAGTAGAAAAATATGACATCACAACTAGACAATATCCTGTCCTTTCCAGACAAGTCAGCACAGACTAGTAAACTCGCAGCCTAGAACAAGGGGACTTAACAAAATGTTGGTGAGGTAGGTCAGTTGAAAGTTTAGAAACTGCAATTGATAGATTGGTTTGGTTGGGTAAGAGTATTTATTAAGGAAGATGGAACGAAGACAAAATTGAATTAAGATACAAATCAGCCATGAATTATTGAATTATGAAACAGATGTAAGGGGCTGAATAACCTACTCCTTTTCCTCTGTCCAAAAACTATATATGCATATCCTAATAGAAATAAACAGATGATGAAATAATTAGTTTTTGAATATTTTAAATGTGTTTGTCAAGAAGACTAAAGCTTAAGATTTAAGATTATAACAAACTAAAGGTTGACAGCAGCTTCTTCAAGTCACAGATGGACCTGGTCAGTGTTGCTGAGGTGATGTGTTGAAGGTTGAACCCCAGTTCTATGTCAAATATGACGAGATTTTGTTTGCTCAGGTTCAGTGTGAAGTGGCCAGAGAGTAAGATGGAGACAGTAACAAGACTGAAGATAATGACTTTGATTTTCCCGATTTTCATTTGTAAATGTTGTTTCTATTTATGACATTGTTGTATTTATTCATGGGATGTGAATATTGCTGACAAGTCTAATTACCATTGAGAAGGTCATGATGAGCTATCTTCTTGAACCACTGAAGTCCAGTGTAGATGCACTCACAGTTCTGTTGGAGAGAAAGTCCAGGATTTTGACCCAGTGATAATGAATGAATGAGGATACAGTTCCAAGTAAGGTAGGTGTGTGGTTTGGAAGGGATCTTGCAGGTGGTGATATTCTCATGTATCTGCTGCTCTTGTTCTTCTAGGGGGTACAGGTCACAGGTTTGGAAGCTGCTGTCAAAGGAGGCTTGGTGAGTTACTGCAGTTCATCTAATATATGGCACATATTGCTGCTATTCATCATCGGTAGTGGAGGGAGTGAATGTTAAAGGTGTTAGAAGGGCTGCTTTGGCCTGAATGATTTGAGCTTCTTAAATGTTATGGGAGCTGTACCCACCAAGAAAAATGGACAGTAATCCATCACATTCCTGACTTGAAGGCACACAGATATTAGAAAGTTGATGAAGTAAGGTAGCGTAACAAGTGGCCCAAATGTTGTTAGTAAATGACCATAATCCCATTGAGTGTTAGTTATCATTTTATATTTGAAGATAGAAGCATATTTTATCTTCATGTTTTACGAATGAACATATTCTTTCCAATAAAAAAGCATGTCTTCTTTCTTATAATGATTGCAATGGCATTTACCAAATGTTCCACATTTAACTTCTCACTGTTAAGCACTTAACTACTTCTATGTAGACTACCATTAACGCAATTACATTGTAAAATTGAATGGAAAAAGCAACTTTAAAATACCTGTATTCAGAACTGAAATACAAATGTGTTGTATAGGTATTGAGTATGGAAAGATATTTAACAACTGAACAGGCAAATATGATACAAAATAAAATACTGTAGAGTCTGGAAATAGAACCAGAAAACAGTAGAAATAACCAATAGATAAGGCAGCATGTATGGAAAAAGAAAGAAAACTTAATGTTCCAGGTTGATGATCTGCAAAGAGTTAGTGAACACATTTAAAGTAGGTACAGAAGCTGGGAAAGAAGGAAGGAAGGGAAAACAAAAAAGGAAGGATATCATAAGGTCAGTGGACCAGAGATAAAGTAACAAAAAGAGATGACAATGAGACAAATGTAGGATTAAAAGAAAGGATCTAGAAAGGTGTAAATGGGAAGGACAGAATCATCACTATCAGCTCCTGTCAGGAAGAAATGGGTCCAAAAGTAATGACCATGAATTGTTGAACTTAACGTTGAGTCTTGAAGTGTGCACAATACTCAATTGATTAAAAAAAAATGTGGTGCTCTTTTTATGAAGCTGCACTGGAATGGTGTAAGAGACCATGAATAGAGAGGTCAGAATCAGAGTGGGGCACAGAATTAAAATGACAAGTGGTCAGGGTCGTATTTGCAGGCTGAACAAAAGAGTTCTGTAAAGTGGTCACCCAGTCTGCATTTGGTCTTCCCTGTAAAGGACGTTATATTATGAGCAGCAAGAAAAATATACTCAAATCAGAATATGATACCTCTGTTTCACCTGTTGTGGGTGTACCTTGCCACTAAGAGAGTTCATTTTTAAGGTCTCGGTTGTGTAAACAATGTTGTGAAACGGCCTGGCAGTTAGTCTGTGTTGAGTTTGTCACAGAAATTAGTTGGTTTCATAACTTGTAAAACATTTTACTATTTTAAATAAACTAATCCACAGAATTAATCAATCCCACACCAGTAACTGATTATGATATCATTATTATTAGCATGTCTTGGTGAATAGTGGTAGAAACCATACAATTGATGTGGCCTATCATGCTTGCAAAGTGAACGAGCAAGTTAATCTACAGGTGAAACACATGGTCAACAGTCTTAAACCATGCTTAAGTGCAGGAGAGAACCTTTGAGGTCTTTGTTCTTTATAGCATCAGAGCGTATTTAAAATAAGCCTGCTGATTAGCAAACACACCTCTATTGAGAGGTCAGTTCAACTGAGTTGAGAAAGACAAGTGATCAGAGTGTGTGTAAAATCAATAGCAAGCAAGGGAAGTGCAAAAGCATATTGTCAGAATGCCCACAAAGTTCCCTCATATAATTTGGGACACAGCAGACCTCCTAACAGAATTCAAAATGTTTACACAGTTTTCAGAGTTATGGGTTTTAGATTTGGCTGTATCTGGTGCAGCCATTAACATTGATTTAGCAATTAGGAATAAAGATCCATACACGCTTAACATGTTTGGGCTAACAGCTAAAGAGCTAAAATACAGGAAGTCCCCAGGTTACAAACGAGTTCCGTTTTTAAGTCTGTTTGTGAGTCAAATTTATATGTAAGTCGGTTACGTAAGATTCACATCTAGCGTCAATTAGTCAAATGTTTGTCTTAGTATATAATATATATTTTACCTAAAACATCTTAAATATAATAATAAATAATAATGTTTTGAGTGTCGCACTAAGTAGTCCGCACGTTCATTAGTACGAACCATTGTATGTAACTCAACTTTTTAAAATAATAGGCTTTAAGTCACGCGTTTATAACCTGGGGAAAGCCTGCATCCCCAAAAGAGATAGATCATATTTGAAGACCAGTTTAGAGTCATTTTAACCTTCCATATTCATTGATGAGAATTAATTTAATTTAGACAGAAGCATAAAGAATTCATAGACTACTTGGTGAGCTAATGTAGAGACAAGAGCTCGGTCTGTGATTTTCAAAATAGGAGCTGGCAAACAGAATTGTTGAGTTGGTAATCAAATCCATTGCCACGCAAGCTTTCCAAAAATACTTGCGAGACAAACAAGAAATATTAGAAAGAATAAGTGAAGGATCAATGCAAATATGAAGCAATCCTTACAATTCAACAAAAGCTTAGAGGCCCAAGTACAAACAGAATAAATGACACAATCATAGTTACGAAGAACTGCATACTGACCCACATCAGCCATACTTAAGGAGTACTTGCAGGCCATGATAGGAACAATCTGGTATACTGCCAGTGGATTCTCCCAGCAAGTGATCATAAACCATAATCTGACAATGTACATGGCAAGACAAAGAACACATGCTTCACAGTGTCAGTGTTATGAAACACATCAGTGTCATCACAACATCCTAAGTATTTCAAAATTAAAATTATCTGCCCTTAGAAAACTACTGTCTTTTTTTAAAATTAACTCATGGGCATCCCTGGCAGGGCCAGCATTTATAGCCCATCCCTAGTTGCCCTTGAGAAGGCGGTGGTGAGCTGCCTTCTTAAACCGCTACAACTCACATGCTCTTGGTTGAACCACAATACCCTTAGGGAGGGTATTTTGACCCTGTGACAGTGAAGGAATGATAATATATTTCAAAGTCAGGATGGTGTGTGGCTTGGAGAGGAATTTGCAGGGGGCAGTGTTTCCATGAATCTGTTGCTCTGTCCTTCTAGATTGAAGTGGTTGTGGGTTTGGAAGGTACTGTCTAAGGATCTCTGGTGAATTTCTGAAGTGCGTCTTGTAGATGGAACACACTGTTGCTCCTGAGCATCAATGGGGGAGGGAGCAAATGTTTGTGGATATGGTGCCAATCAAGTGGGCTGCTTTGTCCTGAATAGTGTCAGATTCTTGAATGATGTTGGATCTGTACCATCCAGGTAAGTGGGGTGTGTTCCATCACATTCCTGATGAAGGGCTTTTGCCCGAAACATCAACTCTCCTGCTCCTTGGATGCTGTGCTTTTCCAGCACCACACTCTCTACTGTATTCCTAACTTATGCCTTGTAGATGTGGACAGGCTTTGAGGAGTCAGGGATGTGTTACTCACTGTAGCTGCTGATCTGCTCTTGGAACGACTGTGTTTATGTGGTAAATCCAGTTGAGTTTTTGATCAATGGTAACCTGCCACAATATTGATCATGGGCGATTCAGTGATGGTAACTCCATTGAATATCAAGGGATTAGATTTTCTCTTATTGGAAATGGTGATTTCCTGGCATTTTGTAGTGTAAATATTATTTGCCATATGTCACCCCAAGCCTGGATAATTTCCAGATCTTGTTGCATTTGCACATGGTCTTCTTCAGTACCTGAGGAGTCACAAATGGTGCTGAACATGATGCAACCATGACCAAGTGTCCCATTTCTGACTTCATGATGGACGGAAGGTCACTGATGAAGCAGCTGAAGGTGTCTGGGCCTGGGACACTACTCTGAGGAACTCCTGCAGAGATGTCCTGGAGTTGAGATGACTGATCTCTAACTATCATGACCATTTTTGCGAGGTATGACCCCAACTACTAGGGAGTTTGCCACCTAATGCCCATTGATTCCAGTTTTGCTAGGGTTCCTTGATGCCGCACTTGGTCGAATGCAGCCTTGAGGTCAAGGCTGCCACTCTCACTTGATCTCTGGAATTCAGCTGTTTTGGCCATATTTAAACCAAGGCTGTAATAAGTTCTGGAGCTGAGTGGTCCTGGTGGAACCTAATTTGGGCATCACTGACCAGGTTATTGGGTCCAGGTAGGGCCTCTCAGTTTCTGACCTCATTACATCTATTATATATTATTGTCAAAGATTGTCAAAAAGAGTCCAGTGCCAATATGCAATCCCAGAATTCTTAAAAAAAGGCATGTACCAATGTGGAAGCCATGGTGTGCACCCCATAAATAATAATATTTCCAGCATACTTGGGTTCACCAATTCCATTCACAGGATTAATATTGCTGAAATGCAATTAGAATCAATCACCTGGATGTCACAGATTCACATTCCACATTATAGTCACTACGTCCAACAAGTACACCAGCATGTCGTGACCTTAGACCAGTCACAAACCATGGAATCAGTCAAATATCTGAGACACAAAAGAAAGTGCAGCAGACTATTCAAGCAACACTTGCAGAACTGAATATGACAGAAGAATGGTGTACTTCACTTTGTTCTGAATTAGTGGAACTAAGGTCTTAGCTCTTTGCTGTGGAGAGCAAAATGAAAGTTCAAGAGGAAAAAGCTTAGCTACTAGCTCATGATAAATCCAGTCCATCTCTTAGAAGATGAGTGCTTAAAGGGATACCTGCATGCAGCTCACAAAGATGAATGGAGAGCTAGGAGATAAAGAAATGAAGTCGAGAGAACAAGCTGTGGATCATCAATCCAATGAAAGGACTGCTGATTTACAGGCAGATCAAGAGCAACTCACATATAGAACAGATCAGACTCTGCAGGAGCCTCTACAAAAACATTGGTTTGAGTTCAAAGTAATTCCGGAGAAAATGGCAGACCTGCAAATGCAGGTGGAGGTGCAAAGTACTACAAGGGACTATAAATTACTCATGATGCAGTCTTTTCAGGGTGACTCTATGCCACCCTGGTGAAATAAGTCAAACAGAACACAGGGGAAACCAAAAAAGGTACTGGGACGACAGGTGGAATCAGCAAGCACTACAGCAGCAAAGGAAAATGTAAAGGAAACAGTAGTTGAGAGGCCTGATAGGTACTGCAGCATGTTGTGAAGGAGGAAATGTACTGGACTAATTGAAGGCTAAAGTTTTAAATCCAGGGTATGAACACAAAAACTTCAAAGTAATCTTCAAGTGCTTAGGTGACAAAACAAGTAAATGCCACTAATGTTCGAACCACTCGAAACAGGAACAAAAATAATTTAGGAGCTCATCTGGAATGAAACTTAACCATAGTACGTCAGGATAAGCAACTTTTGGGACTGCGACAACAATCCAAAGGAAATTAGCTTGACAACACAAAAAGAAATGACAGGCAACATCACTGATAACTGTGGAAATCCACAGCATCTTCAGAGATAATGAGATCTGGACTTATAAGCAAATTACTTAGAAGTTAGTGTCTCATAGATTCAGTTTTTAATCTGTATAGTTAAACTTTCTTTCAGAAAGAAGAGGGATTTAGTATACATACTGTGCCTTTAGGAAAGCTTATTTTTAAGGACTCTGTGTTTCATGCATGTACAACGTTTCGAGCCTACCTGATAGTTGACGACCTTGTCATGGAGCAGAATACTTGGCTGTGAAAAAGGGAGGACATATTAGCAGCATTTGCATGGAAGGTGACATCAACACAACAATGCAACAAAATGGAGAAACTATGAGACTAGAGTTCTTATAGCATGTGGGCGGGGAGGAAGTGTAGCCAAAGGTATTATCTGTGGAAGTCAACAAGCTTAGACTGGACTGTAATGTTAGGCATATCTGGAACGTGTCTAGTTTTCTTTGCTGGACAAGTGAGAACATTTGCTGTATTTCAAGGACAGCTCTAATGTAGCACGTTCATGAGTCATTGAGGCCACATTTATGACCCTAGATATAAATAAGTGGTGAGAAGACCGTCAGAAAGAAATTTGCATAAATAAGTAGGTGAGGTGTGCTGCATTGCTTCATTGGAAACTGAAGGTGAAGCTTAAAGACAGGTGTAAGATGTTAATTTTTTTTATCCCTTACATGTTTATATTATGATCTATATTTGCCTAATTTGGTTTAAGTAGTAGCCAGTACATTTTGTTTACCATTTAGCAAGAGTCTTTAGGCTCAGTGTTACTGGAGTCTTAATCCTGCCTAAGCATGAAACAGCAATGGCTACAGCCCTGTTGTATGATGTGTTGTGAATGAAGCCGCTTTCTGTCAGTAACATGTGGTCTCTTCACTGGAGAGCCCTGTGTAAATCCTGAGTAAATAGAGGGAGCCTAACAAAAGATGAGCCCCTGCAGCTCAGAGCATTTGGAGCCATTTGGGGGTTGAATGTGCTAAATGCTGCTTATACCGCCTGAAAAGTTGAGGAGAAAGGAACATAAAATCCCTTTCTCTCTCTCTCTCTCTCTCTGCTTTTGCCTGGGGTGGCAGTGGAGGAGGAGGGGTTGATGGTGGAGGAGGAGGGGTTGGTGGTGGGGGTGGAGGGGGGGTGGGGGGTGGGCGGTGGGGTTGGGTTGCAAGGAGAGGGAGGTTGTTTTGGCCAGGGAAGCCTGAGGTAAGCCTGTAAGGAGTGATTTCTTAGTGCTCCTTTGAGTGTAAAGAAGGTGGTATGGGTCACTGTCTCCTCTTTAACGTAGGAAAACCCACGCAGTTCGTAAATGTTGCATGCAACAAAAGCAAGTGCAGCTGTTATGCAGAACTCCAGCCCAGTAGGCCATGCCCTGCTGAATATCTGGTCACTTAAAAATAAATCTTTCAAAAATTCTATGTTAACACAGAGGGCATGCAGCACAGCAGGATGGAAAGAGAGCTTAGTAATTAGAGGTTCAGGTACTGGCTGTTCCAGGCAGATTGGGAAGTATTTTATGTAACAATACTTTGATAAATTTTAACCCATGCCAAGACTGTGATATTATCTTATAGAAAAAAAATTATTGTTTCAAAAAAATTCAGTAAATTGTCAATATGTTACATTTACCACACAGCTAAAAAGACCCCACTAATGTAGGATCTGATATATTTTCCATTCTATTAAATTGATGGCCTATTACAAAGGGGTTATTTGAGATAAAGGTTGATCCAGCTAACAATTTCGACAAATACTAAATCCTAACACGTTTATTTTTATTAGTTCATTTTCCTTCTTCCTCATCTTATTTTCTAATATGCACACATACTTCTGATGCCAGCCTCTTTTTTTTAGGCATAGAATATTCCTCTCCCCAGGCACAGCTTTCCAAAACTGCCGTAGGCTATAATGCAGCACCTCAGATCCCTAAGGCCCAGTGCCTGGCTCCTAATAGCCACTCTCCATCTGTGTCACATGGACAGATGATAAGACATTTCCAGTTTCTGTTTTGGAGTGTACATCCACACAGGTTAAAATGCCATAGTTGCCAAGGAACAGTCATAAACCATTAGCATTTGGGAAAATTTGCCCTGCAGCATTCCTTCCTGGCATTGTGGAAGCATGGTGTAAATCACCAGCCCTCTGCGCTCGGCAATTGTAATGAGGCTGTGTGAATGTTTCTGGTCCAGCATCATTTTCATGATTATTTCCACCTTTTTGGCTCCCCGTCATGATTCACGTTCACAGAGAGGTAGCAAAAGTTAGTAGTAGATGAAGGGTTGTGCACTGACATTTGTGCAGATGGAGGGAGCTGTGCTGCCTTGGGGCTGGGTGGCTGTAATGAAGTGGCTTGTCAGTCTGTAAATACTGGGGTCGCCTCTTCGACGTGATGGAGGGTATCACATTGCAGTGAAAATGGAAACGTCAATAAAATTAATCTGCCAACTCTTTGCTGTGGTTTTTTTTAGCTTCTGCGGCTAGAGAAGTAGAAAAAATTAACTTGCATAAAAGTTGCCAAGGAGAAGGCCTTTGTTTAACCTAAGTGTTCGGTGCCACCTACCCTCTGATAATCAAATAACTAGAAGACAGTAGTAGAATTAGCTTCTGCATTTGTAACATTCCTCAGGAAGCTATGCAGCTCTGGCAATGCTGAGTCCTAAGTTTATTGTTTTAGGCTTTTCTGAACAAGGTTTTTACTTAGCATGGGATTTATGGCATTTACTGCTAATGAATGTCTATTCTTAAATTACAAAACCCACAGTCTCCGTGCAATTTCCAGATGTCCTTCCAGGACCTCAGCTTCTTAAACATCAGCAGGGAGCATAAACTCTACACTTCTCTGTTTTCTTCTTTCGTGTGGCTTTAGGCTAATGATGTGCAAGAGAAAAACATAGCCATTGAATAAAAAAAAACTCGATGCTGTTTCAGTATCCTTCATTTATTTTGCATTTGATTATACTTTGGGTCCTTTCTTTCTTCTTTCTTTTTAATGTTATTGGTTCAAATATTAATGGGGAAATATGGTATATATAGGTGCTCTGATTGATGCCTCTCAAAAACAGGAAGACAAGCACGTATGAATTTTAAGAAAGTACGAGTCCAGGATTGCCTTGGTGCAGAGTTTTTTTAGATACATAATTTAGATGCCCTCTAGGCAGGCTTTCAAGGCATTTTTGCCTGAGGGTAAAGAAAAATAACTATGACTGTTAAAAGTAAATGATTTTTGCTAATGCACAATTAATGCAAGGAAAGGCAGAACAGTGGTGAGAGCGGATGGAGGTAACTCCTGATTTAAAGAAGGCACCTTGCCTTGATATGTACCAAATCCTCATAAGTATGAGAGTCGTAAGCAGTGATGCAGGGAGACAGAGGGTGTCATCCCATACAGATGCATTGGGGGAGGGGTGCGCTGATGAACTGTGGTCTGTTCTGTGCAATGAGCCATGATATAGTTACTCTCACCTTATGCAAAATCCCTGTAATGTTCAGACTTGTTTTAAGTAATCATCTACGTTTAGTTCAAAAATCTGCTCCTAAGCCATCCCCTATATTTAAAGAGCAAACTGAAATCAAAACAAAATTATCGTTGCAGTTTTTAAACCGAGTATAAATTTAGTTGACAGAGTACGACTTCTCTATGTCAAAAGCATGGCAATAATTGAATTAATGATACTTGTGTGTTCATGTGAAGTTTATCAAAACAGGATTGGGAGATGTAGTGCCTTGCATTAAATATTTTTCACATAACAGTCCAGTATTTTAATGAGAAATGTTATCAGCTTGCATTATCCACAAATCAGCGTGAATCAAATTTGATTGCTTTTGCTTGTTATTTGCAGAATGCTCACCATGTGTAAATTTTTGCTTTCCTTTGTTCTGTGATTTCAGGTGATGGGTTAGACAACAGTGTGGCCTCACCGGGCACAGGTGACGATGATGACCCGGATAAGGATAAAAAGCGACAGAAAAAAAGAGGCATTTTCCCCAAAGTAGCGACAAATATTATGAGGGCATGGCTCTTCCAGCACCTCACGGTATGTACAACATAAAGAAATTCTATGTTGGTTAACCCTGATGTTGATTTAAATGCTGTCTAAAGTTCGAGAGAAAATGTTTCTTTATTTTGGGAACATTGCATTTTGTGTCGATTTTCAACTCTTTTTGGTGTGCTTGGCAGTACACAAATATGAAACGTCAAGCCTTGCTCAACATTTAAGATTTTGTTTTGTTTTTCTCAAATATTTTTTTCTGAACATCACTTTATGAGAGAACATGGCAGGAACTTTGGATGTGGAGTGCTAGTGTTGGACTGGGTTGGAGAAGGTCAGAAATCACACAAAACCAGGTTATAGTCCAACAAGTCTATTTGTAAACACTAGCTTTCGGAGTGCTGTGAGCTAAAGATAGGTGGGAACCAAAGTGGGCAAACTGCCAACCAGTTTGCTGTCACCATCCATTGCTTGAGACATTTTGGGGTGGAATGGGTACCTGCCTTTAAATAAATATTGGATATCAAGTTAAGCTGATTAAGGGGTCATTTAAGATCTCTTTTGCCTTGCACACTGGAATTGTCCTGTCAGTGGCACGTCCCACAAAGCCATCCAAAACAGATAGTCTTATGGTGGGGCTATGTTTCATTTTGCTCAGAGACCACCCAAATCACATCATGGTGCTTGAGCCATAGTTATGTCCACTGAGTGAGTTGTCCCATCCATCATCATGACCAAGCAGCCGTTAAAATTTTTTTCAAACCTGCTCTGCTGAAGACAGCTCCTTTACTACTCCTTTTGGCAATCTCAGACAGCGGGGCTCCTGATGAGTCATCACTGGATGGCGATCTGTTGGCCCTGTGGCCCCAGAAAACTGCCTGCTCCTCCATCTTTAGTGGTCACTGTTTGGTCAGTCCAGTCAAAATGGATGTCAGCTGACAGCTTCCAACACAGTGTAAGGTCCACATTTGACCCAGACGTGAGGACCTGAACCAAAGTAGAAATGTTGCCCCGTGTTTCTGAATAAAACAGCAGAATTACACTCGCTGACCACATGTATGTGGTCTTCAAAACAATGCTGTCTGTTCTGACCATTAGAACATAAGATATAGGAGCAGAATGAGGCCATTTGTCCCATCAAGTTCAGCCCAGTCATTGCTGATATATTTCGCAACCTCATTCTCCTGCCTTCTCCCCAAAGCTTTTGATCCCTTTACCAGTCAAGAACCTATCTATGTCTGGCTTGAATACATGCAATGACTTGACCTCAAGAGCCTTCTGGGGCAACAAGTTCCTCAGATTAATTATTGTTTGGCTGAAGACATTCCACTTCATGTCAGTTCTAAACAGTCAGGCTTTCAATCTGAGGTTACTCATTCCATCTTTTTTTTATTATTCGCTCTTGGGATGTGGGCATTGCTGGCTGGCTAACACTAATGGTCTCCTACTGATGAAAACACCTCCACGACCACTATATCCAGGACTGTCAGTATGCTGCAAGCTTCAATCACATCCTTCTAAAGTCTAAGTACATAACCTGAGCCCTCAACTGCTGCTCATGTGAGAAGCCCTTCATCTCTGGGACAATTCTTGTAAAGCTCCTCTGGACCCCTCCCATGCCAGCACATCCTTCCTTAGATAGGAGCCCAAAACTGCTCACAATATTCCAGACCAGAGTACAGCCATACATTTCTGCTCTTGTGTTCTAGCCCCTCTTGAAATGAATGCTAACATTGCATTTGTCTTTCTAACCACCAACTGAACCTACATGTTAACAGAATCCTGAACTAGGACTCCCAAGTCCCTTTGTGCTTCAGATTTCCAATACCTTTATCCACTTAGAAATTAGTTTCTGCCTCTAATCTTCCTATCAAAGTGCATAACCTCACACCTCCCACATTGTGTTCCATCTGCCACTTCTTTGTCTACTCTTCTGACCTACCCAGCTCCTTCTGCAAGCTCTCAGCCTCCTCAACACGAACTGTCCCTCCACCTATCTTTGTGTCATTTGCAAATTTAGCAAAAATGCTGTCAGTTCCTTCGTCCATCGTCCAGATTTCCAATGTACAACGTGAATAATGATGGCCCTAATGTTGACCCTTGTGGCACTCCACAAATTGCTAACTGCCATCCTGAAAAAGACCTCTTTATCCTTACTCTCTGCCTTCTGCCACTCAGTCAAACCTATATCCATGCCTGGACCTTACCACCAACACTACGGGCTCTTGTCTTATTGCTGATTGTAATGCAAACAGAGCTGAAAACGTGTTGCTGGAAAAGTGCAGCAGGTCAGGCAGCATCCAAGGAACAGGATGCTGCCCGAAACATCGATTCTCCTGCTCCTTGGATGCTGCCTGACCTGCTGCGCTTTTCCAGCAACACATTTTCAGCTCTGATCTCCAGCATCTGCAGTCCTCACTTTCTCCTATAATGCAAACAGCACTGATTTCTGATTTAGTTTCATTAACCTCTAAAAAACAACTTTCAGATAACTTTATTATAGTGGTGATCTGAAAGCGGTTTATAAAATCACAAAGGACTTAGGTAGCCAAGGTCTTTTCCTCAGGGTAGATAGGATCCAAAACTAGAGGGCATAGGTTTAAGGTGAGAGAGGACTTGGGGGCAACTTTTTTGCACAGAGGATGGTGCATATATGAAACAAGCTGCCAAAGGAAGTGGTAGAGATGAGTACAGTTGTGATATTTAAAAGACATTTGGACAAGTACATGGATAGGAAAGGTTTAGAGGGATATAGGCCAAACTCAGGAAAACGGGACAACTTCAATTTTGGAAACTTGGTTGGTATGGATGGTTGAGCTGAAGGGCCTGTTTCCATGCTGTATATCTCTATGACTCTACTTACTAGGTTACTAACTATAGCTATAGTGAAAGGAGAATCTTGGATGTTAAATTTAGTTTTCTTTCACTAAATCCAATGGAGAAATCGAGGTTTTAAGGAAATAAGGGCTATGGGGAGAGTGCGGATAAGTAGAGTTGAAGTGCCCATCAGCCATGCTTAAAGGCAGAGCGTACCTGATGGGCCGAATGGCCTTACTTCCACTCCTTTGACTTATGGTGTTATGGTCTTATTCCAAACTTGAGATGATACATGACTATGTCTTAGGTTATGTTTCACGGTGACATTAAAGTATCAACATTCTAAACATAAGCAAAACCAATTTAAGTTTATTGCATCAATTTTAAAATGCCAAGGAATTGCTAATACTAGAAGCTACAAACATTTACATTAAGGACCTTGTTCTTTGCAAATAAAAAGAACATATTCACATTTAGTGCCTTTTCAACTGAACAGGAGATTGGGGTTTAGCCATTCGTTGGTGCATTCCTAATGGCAGTGTTTTGACCAATTAGAGTTGAATTGTTTGAATTTGAGCAAAGGCCTGACTGTTACTTGGTGCATTCTCCATGGCAACATCTCTACCAATTTCAGTCCAGTTGCCAAGCAATCCGCACCCTCCTTTCATGCAGTGTGACTTGCTGTTCCCTTGAGATTTGGTATTTTTGTAATTATGTCCTGATGAGTGCAGAGTGAAAAGTTTTGATAGCATTCTCCTTTTCAGTAATATTATAAAGATAATAAAGCTTTGTTAAATCCACTTTGGGGTACAGTCTAGAAGTAGGGAGCAGAATTTCAAAATAAGGAGAAAGGCTGAATTTTTCCATAAAGAATTGACACTTATTTTGGTGAGTTTCATAGAGGGTTTTTCTCTGTGAGGCCGAGTGAGTTTTCTCACTTCCCAAAGTTTGCCTCATTATCTATGCACTATGCTTTCAATGACTTCCTACCGCAGGTGAAAACATTGACCTCTGGAGGGACTCCCAGGATTCCTGGCTCCATTGTAACTTTAAAGCCCAGTCTTGCACTGGGTCAAGTGCTGGCAATCCGCAAATGCTGTGTGTAGTTTCCACAGTTTGTCATGGATATGTTGGAGAGAGAGAAATTGACTCTCCACTTTGCCAACAGGGACCTGGAAGGTACTGGCAGATGAGAGGTTCATGTGACCACTGCCCATTAAGCATTTCTTGAGATGTTGGTGACTGATGCAGGGCTGGAGGAGCAAGCGGTAAGCTGGAATTGCCAAGTTGCCACTATGACCTCCATGGTGGGAATAGTTACCTCCCATTTCCTCTCTGGTAAGTGGGAACATGAGAAACTCTGTGTCAGTGAGGTAATAAAGAGGAATGCTGATTCATGCAAATGGGCAGCTCACCACTCACTAGCAAGAATCTTTCTCATTGTTCATTACATCTTTCTGAAATAGGACTTTTTGCTCTCAACGTCAGGAGTCTCCTTGCAGCCAATCTCATATGACTCTCTCAAATTTCTCACTAGTGCCACATTAGTTATTGTTTGGGAAGGTAAAAATGGGGAGGAAATTCTTATCTCTGGGAGTCATTACTGTTTGGAATTCTCTCTCCCAATGAGCAGTGAAAGCATTTCAATATGTTCAGGGCTGAGTTTGGCAGATTTTTGTTTGACAGTGGAATCATTGGTTATGAAAGTCAGGTGGGATCATGGGATTGAGGCTAAATCAGATCAACTTTGATCTTAGCGAATAGACTTGAGGGGCTTCGGCTGCTGCTTCCTATGCTTTTCTCCAGCAAGGGTTCAGCCAATAAGCTAGATTTTGGCTGTTCAGTTTCTGACTCAAATAAAGTAATCAACTTTAGAGGCTGGGGTACGGTTTGGGTAAGAGAATGGATGCAGTGGTTGAGTGCCACATGTGGTGTCATGGGTAGCAGCTGTTGATATTTTAATTAAGGATCTCTACCTGACTCCATATACCTTGATGTAATCAGAATCAATGTTTCCTGCGGGTACATTCTGTCATGGCAAGTATCAGCCTCTGCATTTCAGGACCTTTCCTGTACAGTAGTTTTGTAGTTGTAACGATGCTGAAACTGTCAGCAATGTTTGTCAGTATCCTGTGAAACTGAAAACGGCATCTGGCATCCATGGATTCACGTTAAACACAAATATGTCTAAGTTGTACTCAGGAATTGCCAACTCATTCAGAGTTCAGTTTTCCTGCAATTCCTGCAGACAGCACACTTTAGAAATCACTGAACTAATAAGAACTTGCACTTTTATGTGCAATATTGCTGTTGAACTCCCTCTGAAATGTTATGCTTTGTTAATTAAAAGTAACTGGCTGTTTAATGGCATAACTATGGTTGAAGAATCTCCCCGGACTGTAAAAGCTAGTTTTATATTTGTGTAATGTGAAATGTTTCCATATCACATAATATCATAATGAGTATGTAAAAGCACTTTCTTACAAGTATGTTTAATATTTCACCTTCTAATCTGAACAACACAATGTTGCATTCACTTTCTGCGAATTTTGTAAAAGCAATGCCTTCTATATCCTGGTTTGCTGTCTATGAGAATTTTTCACTGTGATAGGTTTCTTGCCTTCTTGGTAATATCACTATTGCTGGAAATTTCCTTGATTTGGCAGTTGGTTCAGAATAACGTTGAGAAGGCTGATTAAGTCTCCTGGACCTGATGGTCTACATCCCAGGGTACTGAAGGAGGTGGCTCTAGATATCGTGGATGCATTGGTGATCATTTTCCAATGTTCTATAGATTCAGGATCAATTCCTGTGGATTGGAGAGTGGCAATTGTTGTCCCACTTTCTAAGAAAGGAGGGAGAAAGAAAGCAGGGAATTATAGATCAGTTAGTTTGACCTCAGTGGTTGGAAAGATGCTGGAGTCAATTATAAAGGATGAAATTACAACACATCTGGATAGCAGTAACAGGAGAGGTCAGAGGCAGCATGGATTTATGAAGGGGAAATCATGCTTGACTAATCTTCTAGAATATTTTGAGGATGTAACTCTGAAGATGGACAAGGGAGATCCAGTGGATGTAGTGTACCAGGACTTTCAGAAAGCCTTTGATAAAGTCCCACATAGGAGGTTAGTGAGCAAAATTAGGGCGCATGGTATTGGGGGCAAAGTACTGACTTGGACTGAAAATTGGTTGGCTGACAGGAAACAAAGAGTAGTGATAAATGGCTCCCTTCCGGAATGGCAGGCCAGTGGGACCAGTGGGATACCGCAGGGATCAGTGCTTGGACCGCAGCTTTTTACAATATACATTAATGATATAGGTGATGATATTAAAAGTGATATTTGAAAATTTGCTGATGATACAAAGCTGGGTGGCAGGGTGAAATGTGAGGAGGATGTTAGGAGATTACAGAGTGACCTGGACAGGCTTGGTGAGTGGGCAGATGCATGGCAAATACAGTTTACTATGGAGAAATGTGTTGTTATCCATTTTGGTGACAAGAACAGGAAGGCAGATTACTAAATGGAGGTAAAGGGGCAGTACAACAAGATCAAGGTGTTCTTGTACATCAGTCAATGAAAGCAAGCATGCAGGTACAGCAGGCAATGAAGAAAGCTAATAGTATGCTAAACTTCATAACAAGAGGAATTGAGTAAAGAAACAAAGAGGTTCTTCTGCAGCTGTACAGGGCCTTGGTGAGACCGCACCTGGAATATTGTGTGCAATTTTGGTCTCCAAATTTGAAGAAAGACATTCTGGCTATTGAGGGAGTGCAGCGTAGGTTCACGAGGTCAATTCCCGGAATGGCGGGATTATCTTACGTTGAAAGATTGGAGCGACTGGGCTTGTATACCCTTGAGTTTAGAAGACTGAGAGGGAATCTGATTGAGACGTATAAGATTATTAAAGGGTTGGACACTCTGGAGGCAGGAAGCATGTTTCCACTGATGGGTGAGTCCCGAACCAGAGGACACAGTTTAAAAATAAGGGGTAGGCCATTTAGAACAGAGTTGAGGAGAAATTTCTTCACCCAGAGAGTGGTGGGTGTATGGAATGCTCTGCCCCAGAAGGCAGTGGAGGCTAAGTCTCTGGATACTTTCAAGAAAGATTTGGATAGAGCTCTTAAGGATAGTGGAATCAAGGGTTATGGGGATAAGGCAGGAACAGGATACTGATTGAGGATGATCAGCCATGATCATAATGAATGGTGGTGCTGGCTCAAAGGGCAAAATGGCCTAATCCTGCACCTATTGTCTATTGAAATGTGAAATCCTGCTGGATCTTTTTGTGTAGCTTTATTTAAGTCATCCTCGAGTTCTGTAACTTCACTGCATATCACAACGTTTGAGACCCTGTGACAAGTTAAAGCTTTATCTGTAACCAAGATGAGGTTGTCTCAGTCAATTCAGTTTCATTAGGTTTTTTTTTGTTTGGGATGCTCTCATGTTAGAGGAGGAGGAACAAAGCTACTGGTTATCTTTAAAAAGGGAACATATACATTAAATAGTAAAATATAATGAATTGAAGGGCTGGCTACATACAATGTTCTGAATGTGAAAAAAATCATTTGTTATAAAGAAGTGGGTGCTTTGCAAAATGTTTTTACTCAGATTCAAATACCTTTATTGAAAGCGTGTGTCTTCTGGAAAAAGACTACTGCTTTCAATTCGCCAGGAATTGCATTACATTTATTCTTCTAGTTAACATGTTTCAATTTTTGCAGTCTAGTTTTAAATTGAGAATACTTTCAAAAAGTGATGATTTCCAACAAGTTATAAGATGTGATTTGAAAACAGCAAATTCATTTTTTACATGCACGTTTAATATAAATATCTATGACTGCCCCATAAAGAATTGAAATCCTGCTGAAATCAGAGCGTTTTAAAAAATTGTTTCCATCTGATAACGCACAGATTCAACTTCTTTGTTTAGCCACAAAGGTAGGTTTTGATGCAAACTAAGAAGGGAGTGTTTGAGCTGCTACAATGTCTTTGTGTGCACTTTAAGCTGGGAGATGTTTCGTACAGTATATGAGTTCAGTACTACAGCTGGGAAGCAGCTGCTTCCTTTGTAACAGCATGTGCACTGAAGTGTGCAGCTCCTGTCATCACCTGAATACCTTTAATCAAAAAAAAGTATTTCATTCCTACAGTGACCAAACTTTGCCAACAGTGTTTTCCACCTGCAAAATTAAACGTACTTTGTCATAAATGTTAGTGCAAATCTATTGTTATTGAGTAAAATTACTGAACTAGTATAACTATTAGTCAGATTGTGATTATGACCAGTAACACGATGGTCAGACTTAATGACAAAACTGTTCCTCCCATTCCATGAAATATGCGTAAATGTGCCATACTTGTGGATTCTTAAAGCTAAGCTCCAATTTAGCCATTTAATTCCCACTAAATGATATTCAGTACAACTTTGTGCTCAAATAATTTAAGAGAATAATTAATGATGAGTTTATAATTAATCTGTGCGATTTTTAAAGAATGAGAATCCTAACAGCGCAATCGGTTAGTACACCACACACCTGTGACACTGATCTGCATTGACCAAGAAGGTCCCTGACTTAACCTAGGGGCTGTAAGGCGTTTGCTTTATCTGAGGCAGACTGGTGTTCAGAGCACTACAATTGACTTTAGCGTCCTCAGGCTTTCATGGGGAGGGAGAAACATGCCAGGGATTCCTCTCCTGATTACTGATCCAGTAACCCCTGCTGGAAAGTGCACATGTGGAGACATTCAGTAAGGACAGAATCAGCTGCGATTTCCCTCCCCAATTCCCCTCCCCCAGCCCTGAGTAGAATAGTCACTTCCCACACATGAAGAACAGCCAGTTTGGAAGAGGTACTGGGGGGATCTGCCAGTGACACTGATGCCAAACCCTCACAATGATTCGCAGCTTCAGAGGGAGAAAAGAGAAAGAGAGGAAACATTTGACTGCATCAGTCAGCCTGGATTACATTTGTGCTAAATTTTTGAATCTGTATTTGAAATATTGGCATGCATACAGTCCCTGCAGTCACATGGTGCCTTTATTGCAGCAAAAATCTACATTAACCTTTACCAACAAGGTTCCAGTCTTACCTGGTTGGAGTGAAGTAAAATACTTTCAATCCAATGGTCTCAAGTCACAGTTTGCACATGACGGTAACATGTAGACATAGCATTGCACATTTTCCCCATCAAGGCAAAACTTACACTTGTTTAGCAAAAAAAAGTTACTGTTTAGTTTGCAGCCTTTTATGTTAAATACCAGCTGGAATTTGTTGACATTTTGTATGGGATGTTTTATAGATTCATAATAAGAAACTACACGATTGCAAATGAAAGACAGATCAGTCCTGAAAGCAAGGTTAACTCACAGACTTGTAGTAATGTTTTTTGTTGTAGCCTTGAGCGAGTGGGGCTAGAGTTAGTCAGTCTTCTCTACATTGGATTCAATAGGTAGGATTTTACTGCAGCCTTCGAGACCCCAGTGGGGGCCTTGAGTACTTGCCAACCAGTAGTTCTGACTCAGCAAATTCCCCAGACAAGACTTCCTAATTGGTCACCACAAGACCTGCCATCCAATTAAGGGGCATCAGATGGAATGGAGATCTTGCCAATGCAAATCAGTGGGCTGGCAGTTCTATAGCCTCAGCAAACCAACTAGAATTGCTGAGGCAGAGGATCGAAAGGACACTTTGATATCCCATATCCCAAATGAGAGGAACAAAACAGACTGATCTGGATGGCCAACTGGGCTACAGATGGAAGGAAGAGGACCTCCACTGCCTGCAGACACGTCTTTATGGCAGGGACCTCCTAGTTCTTTTATATTTTACTTCAAAAACATACTTTATTCATTTAAAAAAAATTATATAGTCACCTATATAGCCACAAAAGCAGTTTGGTTCTGTGCAATCTTTACAAACAAACCCAAGGCATTTCCAACTTATACAAGACTATATTTACATACATTTGAGGCACTAGGACAATCTGATCCCTGAATGGACTCCCATTTACCTTTGGCAGAAAAACCTTAGATGGTGGTCTTTCCCACTGAATCTTGGTGGCAGCTGCCCTAAGCTTTAGTGCATCCCTCAGCATGTGGTCCTGGATGTTGGAATGTGCCAGTCTGCAACATTCAGTTGAGGTCAACCCCTTGCTCTGGAAGACCACCAAGTTTCAGGCAAACCAAAAAGTGCCTTTCACCGAGTTGATGATCCACTAGGTGTAGTCGATGTTTGTCTCAGTGTATGCCCCATAGAGCACAGTGTCCTGTATTATGGAGCCGCTTGTGATGAACTTTGTCAAAAACCATTGCATCTTTCTCCAGACTTTATTTGCAAAGGCATATTTCAGAAGGAGATGTGTGACAGTCTCTCTCCCCCACATTCCCAGCCGCTTTGAGGGCAATATGCGGTGGTGCAGAGAGTCTGGGCGTACATGAAGGATCTCATGGGCAGCGCCCTTCTCATCACCAGCCTAGTGATGTCTTGGTGCTTGTCGGAAAGTTCTGGTTGAGGCATTTTGTCAAATGTCACAGGATCCACCATTTCCTTTTCCTGCAGTGTTTCAAAGACACCACATACGTCCACTTCCTGATGGATTTATAGTCAAAGATGTTTTTCATCAAACCTTTCTCCACAAAGGAGAGACGATATGGAACGTTCCAAGCACTTGGAATATTCCAGAGCACTCTTCAGCTCTCATATTCCTTGAGAGTGTTGCAGTGAAACTACTTAAGTTGGTGGTCTCCGTTCAAGGTAATGGAGCAGATCTGCTGATGGCCTGGGGTGATTGCTGTTAGCTGGGACTATAATTATTCAAATTGGTTGTACACCACCTTTCATTGGACAGCAATCTACATCTGGGTCCAGCACAAAGGAATTTCCCTGGCAGCGTTTTGACTTATATTGAGAGTCACTTCCAGTTCATTGCTCCTGGCATTCCTCCCAACCTGACATTCGTAGAGTCATTCTGGAAAAATCCTGACCGATCGAACAAAACAAAACTGAGAAAGATACAAATTATGTTCCGTGTTCTACCCATCATGTGTTTCACATTCTCACACAAAGTCAAAGTCTAACCCCCCCCCCCCCAACTTTTGGATGAGCTGCTGCTATATGTAGTTCCTGATGCAGCCAACCTATTGCAAATAGTCCTCTTAGTGCCAGTCCTACAATAAGTCCCAGATTAGGCAGTGGGAGGCAACTGAAGACTCACTGCTCCTCAGTTGCCAGTGGCTCAGTTTGCTGAGTCAGAAAGTTGTGAGGGAGCAGTTAAAAGTCAGCCACATTGTGCTAAGCCTGGAGTCACATGTAGGTCAGGGCAGGTGAGGATAGCAGAGTTTTTTCCCTAAAGGGTATTGATGAAGCAGTTTTTTTTTGTTTCAAGGACAATGGTGATGGTTATATAGTCACCATTAGGCTAGCTTTTTATTCTAGATTTTTTTTTCTATTGATTCAAATTGCCCCATCTACCATGATGGAATTTGAACTCAGAACTTTAACCTGGAGTTCTGGATTAATAATTTAGTGACATTACTGCCATGCCACCATCTAACCATAAAGGGAAATAATGACCAATTATAAGCCTCTTTCCCCTCCATCATAAGGTCAGAAGTGGAATTGTTCACTGATGAGTTCACAATGTTGAGCAGTACTCAGCACCCATGAGATACTGAAGCAGTCCATGTCCATATGCAGCAAAAACATCCAGGCTTGGGCTGATACATGGCAAGTATCATTTGTGCCACACAATTGCCAGGCAGTAACCACTTCCAGCAAGAGATTATGTTGACATCACAACTTGATGTTCATTGGCAATTCCCTCACTGAATCCTCACTGTATATAAGGATTACCAAACAAAAAATTGAATTGGACCAGCCCTATTAACACTGTACTTACAAGGGCAGGTCAGATATTAGGAATTCTGTAGCAAATAGCTTACCCCTTCTGTTCCCAATAACTATCCACCCACTACATGACACAGGTCAGGAGTACGATGGAATACTCTCCACTTGCCTGAATAGATGCAGTTTCAACAACAGCTCAAGAAGCTTGACACCTTCCAGGGTAAGACAGCCCACTTAACTGACACCTTATCCAGCACTTTCAGCATTTACTCCTTTTACCAGCAGCACACAGTTTATGCCATCTACAAGATGAACTGCAGTAATTCAAGAAGTCTTCTTCACTGCAGTTTTTGAAGTCACAATCTCTATCACTGAGAAAGACAAAGGCCGTAGATACATGAAAAACCATCACCTTCAAGTTGTCCTCCAAGTCATATACCATCCTGACCTGAAAGCATATCACCATTCCTGTGCTGTCACTGAGTCAAAATGCTGGAACTCCATTCATGAGAGCACTGTGGATATTGGTCAAAGATTTCAGCCATTCAAGACTGCAGTTTACCACCACCTTATCAAGGGCAGTTAGGGATGGCCAATAAATGTTGGTCCATTCAGCGACGTCCACATTTCATGAATGAATAATGCCACACACCTCCATCTCACCACTACTTGTCACAAGCTCTAGCCTCATGCCTTCCAGATTGCTTCTCCTTTTCCCCTTTAGCTCCACCTTCTTTGCAACTTCAGATCTCCAGCACTGCTTTATCCCAAATGCCTCGCTTTCTGAACTCTCCTGATCCTGGACGATAGGTTTTCTCCTTAGCCAGTTACCTTTCTCTTCCTGCTTAGCTTTGTCTGTGCACCCTCACTATTTCTCTGTAAGGCTGGAAATACTCATGCTGCCAACCCTTTACTGAGTACTTTATCTATCTTTTTGTCACAATGACACAATGAAGGTCCTGGTTTCACTATGCAGGGGAGCCATGATTTGAGCATAGAGACACACTGATGCATAACCTTGCATAATTCATTGTTAAATTTATTCTGAAGCATTTATTTCTTACTAATTGTTTAGGTTGCAAATCTTAATTTTATTTTCTACACTTGTAATCCTAAATGTTCAAAAGGCTGGTAGCTATGTTGTACTTATCTCTCATCCAATGTTATAGTTTAGCACTGCTCATCAGAAACAGTGAAACAGAAATGCAGAACTCTCCTCTCACGTGATGTGAATAAACAAGCCAGGAGCATCATGCGTTTCTGTAGATTAGATTATTCATAGTATTATTTGTTCACAGTGTCAGTAAATAGTCATGGCAACACATGAAGGGCAGGTACACACTAAAATGCATCTTCCTGAACTGCCTCTAATCAACAATAGGAGACTATAGAGGAATGGAGAGACACTTATGGACCTACAGATATTTCCTTCATTAACTCTGAACTATGTGAGAGCTCAGCACAGTATCCTCCCTTTTATGAATGTTTGTTCTTTCAGGAGATCTTTTGAAAGGAGAGAACAAGTAACCCATAGGATTTGTTTACCACCCCCTTCCCCTTTCAGCTGTGAGGTTGTGAGTTCAATCCTTTGAACGAACATAGTGACCAAGGCTGATACACTGCTCTTTAAAAGGGTAAAAATGCTTTCCGGTTTCAATGACAGTTACAATATGATTCAGACCCATTTACAAGTCTTACCAGTGCTGGAAAGTTCTCAACCTCAAGCCAGAAAGATCGTGAAAGAAATTGAATATTGGATCCCCATTTCTAACCTGTCACTTTGATGTAAAGACATTATTAGTAAATGAAGGTATATTGATTGTGGCTCCAGGGTCAGGATTAACCAGAATGGTCACTGCTCTGTTGAAGCAGTGGGTATTCTGCCTTGCAGCTATGGCCTTTTTGGAGGTCAGGTGCCCTGTGCCCGTTTGCACAGAGGAATTAGACAGAACATGCGTCTGTAGGCTGATTACTTAACCAAAGACAAAATAATGAGTCCTAAGCAAATACTGACTAATTGAAAGGGCTGTAAATCCATTACATATTGGTCAGGGATAATCAGGAGTATTTAATCACTTTTATCTATTCAGGAGCACTGAAGCTGCAACAGCAAAGCCCTGAACCTTGCCATGTGCTTATTATTCTCATCATTATCAAAATTACTTCACAGCTGTTCTTTGCTACATCACCTCAGCTGGAGATTTAGTAACCTGTAAAATGTTTTTAATTTGGAATCGAGTGAATATTGCGGGCAAAGAGGCTGGGAGGTTTTCTGTTTCCTGTCCTGAAGGGCATGGCTATGTTTTAGTCTAAAAACCTTGGTAGAAGCACTCACCCAGAGCACTGCTTCCACAACGCAAGTCAAAAGTTTCACTTTGCATAGCTCTAGCTCAGCCTTGACATTTCCCAGTTTTATTGACAAATGATTACATTTCACTCCAACTAAAGTAATGTGAGAATTTTCCCATCTGGCTATCCTAATGCAAACAAGTATACAACTAAAACCACTGTAGAATTCAATGCAAGTTCTCTTCATTGTCCTGCTATGTTTCAATAACATTGTTTTAAAGTGAGTTTTTTTGCTTCTCTCTTTGTGAAAGCCAACCTGTTCTTGTATACAGTAATCCCTTCCTTAACCAGCATTATTTTTCACATGAAAAAGACTAATTGAATTATCTCATTAATTTAATTTGTTAAGCAAATGTATTTCACCATCGCAGGATGTGCTCTTGCAGGGAGGGTCCCAAGACTTTCCTACTGAATGGCTCATTGCTGCATTCTAACATTCATGCATTCATTAGCTTTGTCGGAAGAAAGGAACATTGGTTGTTTTTTTTCAAACAACCAAGCAGCATGAAGCAACTTTTCCATCGACCACAGGGGTCTTTCTACATATGTTCTCAACTCTGAGCCATTGTCACCTCCTCTGAACAACTCTGAGGGACAAAAACAACAAAGGCTGACCACAATAATTCCCAGCAGTTAGTTTAATGCAGCAAAGGGGGCAAAAAAGTAAAGTATAGTTTCCACTCATCATTGGTTTGTGTTCATTTTACCAGGGATTTTTTTGTTACTGTGGAGATTTTTTGCAGTGTTACAGCTCATAATGGGGGAGGGGTAATAATATGCAGAAGGTGTGCATTTTTAAAAAAGGCATGCAGATATTTAACTGTTTGAGTTTCTGATTTTTAAACATTAAAAAGCGTAAGAGCTGAGTTTTGTCCTATTGTGTGATTAAAGTGAATTGCGTAGCAATGCTTATTGCTGGATGCCAGGCACTTGGAGACGCTGGAATTTTACACTAGCATTCCCTTGTAGTTGTTCTATGCAAATGAAAGCAGAATTAAACATCATTGAAACTGGTGCATTCTTTTTTGATTTTGCCCAGCAACATTACCATTGAGTTAACAAAAACTCCTATTGATTTCACTTAGTTTAAAAAAAATTCTCAAAGCCAGGCAGTAAAGATATCTTGCTGAGCCTGACCCGAGAATGATTTTCGTTGACTGGAAAGGAAGGATCCTTAAACTAGATATATTGAGAAGCCCTTAGACTACTCAATTAGCCCCTCGGCTTCCTTTGCCTTTCCTCTCAAGGACTCTCCTGTATGCTCTGCAAAGAATATATTTGATCACAGAATGAAAACAGGAAGTGCTCAGGCACAAAGACCTCCCTCTATAACTGCTCACATCAATTTTCAGAGAGATGTCCTTATCTTTGCTACAACAAACACATTGAGGTGGTTTTTATTTCAGTGTAGAGGCTTTCAGGCCTCTATTAGGTAGTGACATACTTTGAAGGAATAAATTTGTTACCATTTCTCACTCTTTTCTTCAAAATAAGAATGCTCCTTGAATTAAATACAACAGTCAGACTCTTTGCAGAATCTGCAAAGCTAAAAATTAAATTGCAGGTCGCGACACAATTGGTCATTTAATTTACCTGCAAAACAAAAAGAAAATTAAAGGCATGGAGATAAAACAGATGATCGTTGGGATGCAAAATATAATTCTAAAGAAGAAACATACTGACATTTTTGAACTTAAATTATGACAAATTTTGGTCATTGGCACAATTTCATTTCTGTCGTCATGGCAACACTGGTGAAGAAAATTATCATTAAGTTTGATACAACACACATGGCCTCTGAGCTGTTAGGCTAACAGTTAACCATGTTACATATGGCTACAGGAAATCTTAGCCTCAATGAGGATGGACTACAAAGACTAGTCCACTCATTAAAGCATGGACATTGGCTGAACACACACCCTGCTTGAAAGGCTGCCCTTTTTCCAGCAATAGTTCAGCAGGGCCTCCTTTACATTTTGCGTTGTTGCAGTAGAATGCATTACACCTCAACTAGCTGAGTTTCTATGGCCTCTGTAGCCTGAAAACATCTGCTTATTGTTTGCATTAAAAATTGCCAAAGTCACGTCTTGCACTGTCATCAGGTTTTCAGCAAAGGAAAATAATTTATAAAAATACCATCATTAACTGGATGTTATCTTCTGGTCCCGATCTTTAAAAGCAGCAGTATTTTTAAGTAATTTTAATGTTTGTTTTCAGTACAGATTCCACTATTTTAAATTTTGAATTAAATTCCCTGCTCTTGATTTAACTCATTTTTGTCCTCAGGACAGTTTTTGTATCTAATGGGACTCGTGTTTGAGGGGAATGGGGCTCACCGAAATTCAAAACCGATTGAGGCTCCTAGCCTCATTTGTCATGTGCTTGTTTGCTGTAGGGACTTGATGTCAGCACTTTGGTCACCCATAGCAACCCAGGGACAGTTCACTTGTCACAGACCGTGTCTATAGAAAACTAAATGTTCCAGAGCTCATCAGTCACAGAGCTATCAGATAATTATGGCGAAGGCCACCAAAGCCTCTGCTTTTATCAAACAAGGGTTCTCTGCAGCCCTTTTTTGTACAATGGAAAGGACAGAAGTCAACACTGTCTGCCATCTGTTGTCTTTGTCCTGTTTTCTCACATGAAGTAATGAAGCTATGAGATGGGGATTTTAACCCTTCCAGGATTGCAATAACCAACTGATTTTCTAAGTCCAGTGTAAAACAGAACTTTTCATTGTGGCAGATTTTGTCTCTAAAATAAAGATTCGAATCCAGTCACATTTATTAAAATCCTTCAGTTTAGCCTCTATAGGATAAGAAATTAAGGCCATAGAACCCTTAAGACTTTTACACCCACTTTTACACCCATTCATAAGACTTTTACACCCACTTACCCACTTCACTCTGCATTGCTGAGAGCAACTTTTGTCAATGACTTTCTGCTCTGGGAATATTTAAGTGAAGGTAGAAGACCATTTCTGCCAGATTGTCTTGGCAGCACCATATTTCTTTCATATTAGTTCTTGGAAGACGGACTGACCCATAGAGTCAGCAAGTGAGAGCGATACCGGGCATTCCTGAATCCAGAAAACCCTCCCCCCACTCACCAATTTTTCTGTTTAACCATCGAGTTAAGCTTGCTTCCAAACAAACAAGTGGAACTTGAAGCAAATAATGACAGAAAACCAACATTACTGCAATCTTTCCAAGAGTTAAATATCAAAGAATTTTGTTGTTTTCACTAGATTGCTTATTACTTCTTAGCATTATTTTATGAGCGTACAAATTAGTAGCAGCAGTATGCCATTCAGCCTCTTAAGCCTGTCTAATCCATCATTCAAGAAGATCATGGTTGATATGATTCTAATCTTAAATCTGCATTCCTGCCTATCCCTAACAACTTTTCACCCCTTCAGTTAACAAGAATCTCTATACCTCTGCCTTGCATTAAATGTTCTGTTTCACCACCTTGTCAGGAAGAAAAAATCCAAAGACTCTCACTCTCCCAGAGATATGAAACAAAATCACCTCATCTCTGTTTTAAATGGGTGACCCCTAACTTTGGATGTTGCCATCAGATGAAACATCCTCCCCACATCTACTCTGTCAAGATGCCTCGGGATCTTACATGTTTTAATCAAGTCACTGCTTATTATTCAAAACTTCAGCAGATACAAAGCCAGCCTGTCCAAGCTCTGCTCATGAGACAACCTCCCCATCCCATTCCAAGTATTAATCCTGTGGACCTTCTCTGAATGCATTTGCATTCTTCTAAACTTAGATGACCAATACTGTGCGCTGTACACTGGTTCCAATTTCATAGTGCCCTGTAAAACTGAAGCTTAGCCACACAACGTATAATAATCAATTCATGTCATGATAAATGAGAACATTCTATTAGCTTTCCAAATTATTTGATGTACCTATATATTAACCTTCTGTGATTCATGCATAAGCACACACAGATCCCTCTGATTCTCTGCAGTCTCACACCATTTAAATAATATGCTCCTTTTTATTCATTTTGCTAAAATGGACAATTTCACATTTTCCCACATTATATTCCATTTGCCAGATCTTTACTTATCTACATTCTCAGTATTACTTCTAAGTCTAATCCAAGTGTTCAACAGTATACCACAATAAAAGTATAAATATGCACTGTTGGAGGAAAGGCAGGTTTATTACAGATTTAGAAACATATTTGAAGTAGCTAAAGCTTTAGCCTGATTTAGAATGCACAGAATATATGATTCATTTGGACAGTGACTAGTAGAAAAGATTGGCAGGAGCTTGAATTATAATACTACTGGCAATATTAGCATGTGTTGAGCACTTCTTTCTCATCTAATAGTAAGATGTTAAGATGTTTTCATGCCTTACAGATCACCTTCTTTAGAAAATGCTACCGTAGGTAAATCCCAAATCCAGCTTAGCTGCACTTCAAAGGGTATAAATATTTTTGAACTAGCAGAATTCAAACACAGTGCTTATTGACGACTTTATCTGTAAAACACAAAGAGTGACTGGAACAGTGCATGCAATTGGTTCTTCTTCAGAAAGATTTTTGAAACTGAAACTTGCAGTCCCCTTCACTACTGTTCATTGCTTAAAAAGTGAAAAAAAGAGCAATCTGCTTTTTTTTGGAGCTGGAACTCTATGTCCCTGAAATGAGCAAGCAAGTGTCTGGAAATATATGGCATAGATTGTTTTCATCTCAGTTTTTCACTTGCTTAACAATTGCAACTATCTATTTGAATTTGTGGGTGTTCATGGAAGTACCACCTTAGTCCCACTTAGAAATATTCTTAAAGATATTTTGAGGAGCGCTTTATAAACTTGAACCCATGGAAAATTTGGTACAACTTGACCAGCTTTCCAAGAATAGATCTTCATTCAGCGGGCAAATGTATTTTCATTTTCTAAGCTTTCACCATCTTCTTCCTGGTATCTGCCATTTGATACTGCTACATTCTGGATCTAAATTTAATTGATTTAAAAAATGAATTCACATGACCTCCCATAAATAGCCAGGGAATTTACCTTACCAAGAAGGCCTTCCACTTATCAACATTGAAAATCCAGACTATTAAGTCTATACTCATTTCCTAGTCACGTGCTTCCTATGAAACATGCTGATTTGCAATATCATTCTTGGATAAAAGTGATGTAATCCAGAGGTGATCATAAAATGTACCTCTATAAGGAATGGTTTTTTAATGATAATTTATGTTTGTATTCCACACAATCCAGCTAATGTGGCAGCGCCAACCTTCACGAAGCAGGATTGCGTACTTTTTTTTTGCAAGCGCTGCTGGAGGGCGTTGTTGACGAGCTGCTGCTTTCAATGTAGTTGCCATTAATCATAGGCTGCCATGTTGTGACGCAGGTTCTAAAAATGTACCATTGAGATGTTGTTATGTGCTGGAGGCCTACAAACAGCCCGGGTCTTTGATATTCGTCTCACACCAGGGTAAAGAAAATCCAGAGCAAAAGTGCAAATAGACAAAGAACTAGAAGGGTCGTGGAGAGTGGGGAGGTTGTGTGGGGGGGGGGGGGGGGAGGTGGTGGTGGGGGGGGGGCAGCAAGTGTTGAACTAAGCTGGGGGAGGTGGTGGCAAGTTGTGGAGGGGAGGAATGTAGTAAAATCAAAAACAGACATAAGGACTTTTAAAGTTTGGTTTGCCAGTGCTGCCATAAATCTTTGCTGTTTGACTTCAAAATTAGACTCTGCGCTGTTGCATTGAAACAATTCTTGATTAGGATGCACTGTGCATCACTTGTCGTAATGTCAGTCCAGCTATCTAAAACAATGACACCTCAGACGTTTGACCAGTTTTATTTTTGACATTGATATGATATCTGATGCCTATGTGTGTAATGCTGTGCAGTTGCTAAATCACTCCTTTGCACGTCCATAATTATGAGCAGTTTTGTTTTACCAAGAAAAATGGAAAGCATGACAACTAGAGGTGGCTGCCTATGAATATTCATGAATACCAACCCCTCCTTTCTTAGGGGCTGTTGAGATTTCCTGATGTCAAAAGCAAGCTTGCACAGGCTGTTATGACACTGTTCGCAGCCACCTCAGCAACCCTTTACCAGTGAAGAGGAAAAAAAAAGGCTGTAATTATCCACACTTTTCTGAATTCCCCCCCTTAATGTTCATTATTTAAACCAGCAGCAATTACAAGTTCAAAGGGGTTTAGGAGGCTAGCAACCTGCATAATCACTGCCAAATTAAGCAGGACTCATTCGTCACAGAACAGCACACTCTGAGCAGTGAATCATGCATGCAGTGACAGGCACTGATTTACATGAAGACAGAAAGCCATGGCCTGCGAGGTAGGGTTGAGCAATTCTCCATCCTGCAGTATCCTGGTGTGTACCCTATTCAGTTTGTTTTCGGGGGCAAGGAGGGTGGAAATTGCAGATATCGCTCACATGCCAGGTAAACCCATTAAGCAATTGTAATGTATACTTTGAGCTCCTGGTTTGCTAGCTGTGCTAGCCACACAGTAGTCGAGTGACATGCCGAGTACTTTGGTTGATGGGTGCGCTAACTGAACAGTGTGTGTGAGTGCCCTGAGCTTAGCGTCCCACAACTACAGAGATATTGAACTGTGTGTACAAAATTGCTTTTCTGGAGGTAAATGAGGATTCCAGGGAAGAATCTCTGTGATATCCTATTATAGCAGTGAGCGAGCAGGGTCATGCAAAAGACCACATCACAGAGAAAAGGAGAAAAAAGCAGCTCTGGGTTTTATCAGGCCCAGGTGCTTATTTTCTTTCCAGCCTAAATATGACAACTTGTGTCAACTAGCTTTTCCTAGCTGACCCCATGGAAATCTATCTGCCTGAAATTCCTTCATATGAATCCACCCCTGCTTTTTAACATATGTCGTTGTGCAAACAGTGTAGCATTTTCACTTGTGCACAGGACACAATTCCTCAACTTGTTGTTTAAAAATACAAGGAATAAGTGTTTTTTTCTCCCTCCTCCAGCACTGTCAAACACCCGACAGATACAGTCAGGAGAATGAACTGGTACAGATACAGGCAGTGTTTCTTTCCGATCGGTTTACTAGGAGACGCAATGAGCAATCTGAGAAATAATTCCCTGCTCAAACAGGATTTGATGCTCCATCTACAGCCCTAGTGGCCAAGACTTGGCAAATTTGCCCTTTAGGGAAACCCTAGCTTCAGATATCAAACATAACTGAGGGGCATATGCAGATTTCTTACTCAACATTCCTATATTGTGGCATGGTAGGTGCCTTATTGCCCCATTCATGGATGAGCCAAAGATTTTCTTTGCTATGTGCCAGCCCCCAAGAACAGCTTTCGCTTTGGTACACAAAAGCACTTACTGACCACAGCAATTATCAGTGCTCTTGCAGAAAGAAAATCTAAGTATTCCTTGCGTTGCACCATCACTTCTGAAGACTTGTAAATCAGATTAGCATTGGATTTTAACAATAGATGCTTAGAAATCATTCTTAATGGTGTTAAAGTATGCCTTAGAAGTTATATTTTGCATACTGATTTAAAACCTGAAAATGAATGACACGGATACCTATTGCTGAGAGTTTTCAATTCGTTATACTTTGAAATAGCTTTTGATGGATGTGCAAATTTGAATAACAAGCACCTTTATGTTAATTAGGGATAGAGAAGACTCAGTGTAGCTTTCTGGGAGAACTAGACATGACTTTTAAATACATCCAAGTCAGACTATAGCTCAGACCAAGATGAGAAGAAACCAAAATGCTGCAAATCCTGTTGAGCAGTTTGAGTATTATTCTGTACAGTAACTGTTCACAGTTATAAGAGCAATAAATGCCGTTCAGCACAGCAGGCAGACAGTTAAGGAAACAGGAATAACAGTTTGAGACAATTGCATTTCCTTTATGCACACCTACTCTCTTACGTCAAAAAAGGGGTTATTATCTGAAGGGGCCATTGGTGCCTGGTTTGAAGGCATTAGTTAAACTAGTGCCTGCTGGCCATAGTCTGCAGTTGATAGCTTGATTACTTCATTAATTATTCCGATGTCAAGTAAAAACCAACAGCTGTCTTCTACTTTTACTCAACTACAATTCAGCCTATGTTGTCTAAGCTATTTGGGCTACTTCCGTTGGCAGTTTTGTTCCTTTCTTCTGATATGATTCTGAAAGTTGTTGAAAAGAATTGAGACACTTGTCAACAGGAAAGAACTTGAGGTTTATCAAATCTGTTTCAAACCTATTATATAACCAGCTCAAAGGCTAATGACCTGCTGGTGTGCTCAACAATTTAGTCAGCATTACTGGAGTTGGTAATGATCACAATGGTTGAGCATCAGTATTGTCATGCTAATAACAAAGAAACATAAAAGACCAACAGCTTTAGCTAGGATATGGTAGGACAGTTGCTCTTTTATTATCTTTTGTAATAAAGGATAATTTGATAGAAACCAAAGGGTCAGAGCTCTTGTGTGTTACCAATTTTTCATTGCTGTAAGCTGAACTAGCTGATGAGCAGCCTCCAGGGAGGAGTCAGGATCACTTTAGACTTCCTGTTAGACCAGACTGGGAAAACAGTTAATGAAAGAAAACAAGCAAATGCTGGCAATTCAGGCAAAAGGTAATTGGGACGAAGTCAAATATATGTTATATGTGCTTATGTAAAAAGATTTTTTGACATTGATAGTTGTCTTAATGTCCTATGTTAATTGTGGCTTTTATGATAGAATATGAGCTTTTGTTTTTAAATGCTAAATTGCATAATATGGAAATGAGCTTTCTACAACATTGCATTTGTTTTAGCTACACATAATCCCTACTTACATTTATAGATCCACAGAGACTACAGTAACTTTGGTTCATCCAGATCCAAACTAAATCTCTTTCTCTTAGCATTGTCCTAATTCAGTTCACAGCAGTGAGAAGGGTGTTAAGTATTTTGTCTTGTATACATGCACCGACTTTTCAGTTCCAGCATGAACCGGAATAGATGAAGTGCAATACAGCTAGAGGGAGCTGGGTGGAAGTTTTTGCTCTAGTAATGATGAGTGCTTGGTTCAGCCTCGGCTTCTAACTCTGGGAATTACCAAGTAGGAATTCACCCTTCTGAAATTTAAGTCTTAGGGTAGCCTTCCACACTCAAGGACTATGGCATACAGGCATTACTTTCACAACCCTCCCAAGAATCTGATACACAGTACAAGAATATATAGTATACCACAATACCCAATAACTCTCCCTCACCCTGCACTGACACAAAAGCAATCACTAACCACAGGAACAAATATGGCCCTCCCATTAGACCAACTGGTATCAGATTTTACAAGTTTAGGTTTTGTAAAAACACACACTAGTGAGGATGGGATTCATTCCCATCTGTTTGCAAAGCTGCCACTATATCATCACAGTAAAATAATGACATCATGTGCAATTTGTGACTCTGGATGTATATTTGTAATTCGAGCAATTTTATACCAAGTTCTGCAGATCCTAATAGTGACTGGAATTGTTATTGATCACTGTTTTGATGCTGCTTTCTGACCAATACTTTAATGTCAACAAGCTGTGTGATTCATTACCAGAAAGATGTGCCACAGTTTCCATGATATAGAGCCCATATAATCTGACAAGTACTTAAAACAATTGCTGTAGTAACGTGCCTTACGTATTCTTGAAGCCTACAGCGAGCATGGTACTGCCCTTGGTCCAGCTTACACTGAACAGCACCTACAAAGTTTTCAAATTCTGGCCTCATCAATTAGATTTTGTGTACTGTCCAACAATTCTGTTTGTAAAGATCTTAAAATTGCATCCACTTGTGCCTGTCTCAGTACAGCTACAATAGTGTTGTTTGGCTCTCTCTCTCTCTCTCTCTCTGTCTATTTCTTATTCCAGTTCTTTTCCTTAGAGCTATTTCCTTCCATCCTTTGCGCTCAGCCATGCCTCTTCTTGTCCCTGGCTAGTCCAGCAACACCTCAACCAATTAATAAATACACCAAGTCAGCACCTTTCCCAATGTTATGATGAACTTTGGTTCGACCTATGTGCTGCTCCTGGTGTTGCAGGATTTATAGACTTTGCATTCCAGAGTTTTGGACTAATGGATTGGAAATCATACAGCCAAGAAATAATTAGTTTAATTGAAACTACATATTGGATTTTCCTTATTTCAAAGAAATAGAAAGATTTCAAAATTGGAGTGGTCCATATGTGTTAATATTCTTTTCTCTAGCTGAAATTAGATTGACCAATGTCCCCCCTCCTCTATTTAAACAAGGCCACTTGCTACAAATTCATTGCTTTTTCTCAGCAAATTGATTTCATTGACTGGCTTCCATAAATTATCTGCATACTGTAGTACCAAAGTGGTGTTTTGTTACTATTATTCAGTCAAATGCTATAAATACTGTAATAGTCAACTTATTTCATGAACAAGATATTCCATTAGACTTTATATTAAGTAAAATAGAAGCTGACTGTTCAACCCAGGTGGTCCACTCCACTGTTTATATTTCACTTGTTAGATTCTTGTTGCCATGACCATCAGCAACTTGCCTTATTAAGGTATCTTTCATATTGAAAAATGACTCAAAATATATCGGAGCTGTAAATTATTGTTAATACTCTTGGGTTTGACAGCAGGTGAAAGAGAGAAGAACTGAGATAAGAAATAGAAAGAGAGTGGAAGACTGAGAGAAACCAGCGTTATATTAATATTGTGAGACAAGTACAAGTAAGAGAAGTCGCAATACAACACTAAGATCTCTGCAAACAGAAATGTCAGTGACTATAAGAAATCTAACGGAGGACCAATGGATTAATCATTTCATGTATTCCTTCAATCATAAGTGTGGATTTCTTTATAAAGTATTCCTTCAATCATAAGTGTGGATTTCTTTATAAAGTATTCCTTCAATCATAAGTGTGGATTTCTTTATAAAGTGCTGGTAGACCATCATGTATCATATCTTTGTAGTGAACAAGGACCAGCAGGAGTGCAAGTCTTCATGAAGTTGACTGTTCCAATAGTGCCCCAGGCCAAGCTCTGATTTAAAAAAAAACAATCCAAATGATGCAAGTTGCAGTCAAATGTTGGGATGTAATCCCTTTGTCATCTAGCATGAAAATCAGCATTACTTCTCTAACTAGCTTCCATCATTGGTCAAGCTGCTATCTATGTAGAAAATTCTGTACATGTCCAATAGATGCCTTTTGAAGAAATATTTTGTTTTCTTTCAAGAAATAAAGTTGTGAAGAGCCTTATTAAGAGTCTTTCTGTTGTTCCAAGTCTGATACTTTTCTCATAATGACATACAGTGATTTTGATCCTTTATGTTGACAATGTTGTGTGATTGTGCTCTTTATTTGATGAGCTTTAAGCAGAGGTTTCTTATGAAACGCCTTGTAACCACTGACTTGAGATAATTCATGTGGAAACCACTCCTCTATTTGTGGTTACTGCAGGCTTTTCTATGAAATTAAGATAAGTGAATTCCTTGTGTGCATGACTTGTAAACAAAATAATGAACCATCTTTCTAGGAATAGGTTTGATCTGCAGTCAGTATGAAAACAAATCAAGCTATAACACAGGAGTAAAATGACTATCTCTAGATAAAGTTTGCTGTGTCAGTATTTATCCTGTGTTACTGTCTGTGCAGTAGGCATGCTGAAATCACATCTTTTGCATTCACAGCCAGATATTAGTGTTTGCTGTGTTCCGTTGGCATGTAATAACTCGATCTGCCTCGTGCAGACAAAATATATTAAAAGTATGGAAGAGTGAAGTTTGTGCCCCAAGGGAGGAGGAGAGATAATGCATTGAAATTGTTCAGAGGTAGTTAGATGCCTAATGGTCTAATATGTGAGCTATGTGAGGTCCACTGTCTGACTCTCATAAATTCTGGCTACACTGATCCAGTAATTTAGGGTACAGGATGGAACTGTCATCTCTAGTCATCAGTGCTTGGAATCTATGATGCTGGTTCTTTCTGTTAAGTGTTTTTTATTATCAGTATTGTTTAAAGTGAGGAGCAGTAGGTGGTTTAAACTTTTGTTTTGATCGCTGTAGATAATATTAACCATAGCAACTTTATTTCTTATTCGTGAGAGGCAATTTTAACATTTTTTGGGGGGAGAGCCACATAGTGTCCCAGTTAAAGTGCTCAATGTGGTGTAGCATTTTAACTGTGATTGTAATGGACAGTTACGGTTACACCCTCCATTTGTACTGCCGTTGCCCTGGTGAATTTGCTACTTATGCTGAATTGGCAGTTTCTGCAAAATTGGCAGAGTTCCACCACACATTTGGTACTGGTGTGGTGCAATACATGAACATCAAACATGCAGAATAAATGGGGCACAAAGTATGTCGTTGTAATCAATTATGTAGACAGTATTATAATCTCCATCTATGGCTATGCCTGAATGTACGTGCTAAAATAAAGCATTTTGTCATGTACAATAAAATACACTTCAAACACTGTTTATTAAAATTGTAATTGCAAAGCTTCTGCATTCAGTACTCAAAGCCAGAAAATTCTAACATTTATTTTAAATTTTGCATAAACTTACTTTTCAAATGTTTAATGTAAAAAGTTCCAGATATTCTGTGAAATAAGGGAACCTTAGTGTAAATGCTTAGTTAGAAACTCATCTTTGTGAGCTCAAGTTTGTTTGATTTATCTGATTTCCCTCTGTTCAAATTCTCTGGTTTACAATGTGTGCACAAGCCATTAAATTGATGTTGGTGTTTATTCAGAGGACTTGCTGATTGAGTGCACTATGCAATTTCTACAAATTTATGACAGGGTAGTACAGGTAATTTATAGAATGTTACCTAGATTCAGTGAAAATTTCACTTGCCTTAAAGCTATATATTAGGACAATAACTGGACACTTGAATCTCCTCATATTACACATGCATGAATGCATTAGAAAATGACAGAACTTCACCTTAACCTCACACATCAGTGCTGATAGATTTCAGTGTGAGGCCTCAGACATATCGTCTCAAAAAATGGCAGGCTATCGCCTCAACTTGGAAGGCAACTTGATCACAAACGTTGCTCTAGAACCTTGCACCAACTCAGTGAACATAAATTAATGGTGTAGCAAACAGATGCCTGGCTTTAAGCCAGGCGCGAACAGGAGAGAAGCCAGCTATTGTTGAGGGGGCAGCACTGTATTCTATGGGGGAACCCTGTTCACAATAGCACTACATAGCTACTGGATTTTGAGCGAGGCCTTTGAAGTGTATGCAATGATAACTGTTTTATTTCTCAAGACACAATCACGCAAGTTATTCACTGGAGCTTCCATAATTGTTATTCGGTAGTCTGTAAGCACTGTTGAGGCAGCAAGCAAGTGAAGCCATTTGCTGCAATTTGCATGTGTGTGCTTTACTCACTCTCCATGTTTAGTAGCACAAGTCTGTGAGGCCAAGTGAGTCATGCAGCATTCCTGCCTGTTTTGGCTGTTGTCAGGAAGTAATAACATTTAGATCTACATGCATTGCAGCATAAATTGACCGTGCCAAATGAGAATTAAAATAATTAAGCTTGTACAGCAGAATATATCCAGTGTCATATCTTTGGCAGTTATTATTGACCATAATATTAAGAGGTACAGCACTAAGTTTGTAACAGGGAAGATGAAAATTAATATCTAGTTAAAATATACATAGCTACCATTTCACACCTCTGAGAGCTTCATCAGTGCAGAGTGGTTTCAGGACAGCCAAACCTATGACCTGTGTCCTTAATTCACCACAGTCTGGTTCCACAGTGATGAAGTGATCCATCATCATTGTTACTATATTCTAGCATGTATTCCACTGGGAAACCTCAATTGCTACAGGATGGCTGTGCCAGAAAATGAATGAGTTAGAGATTTCAAATGGCCATATACATAGCATTACTTCATCACCCAAAGGTGTGTTGGTTTTTTCAACAGTAGTAGTCTTAGCTTTATACTGACACCTTATAGTCATCTATGCTGGAATATTGGCTTAAAAATAGAAATAGAATATACTGGCAGATCATATAGGAAAGGGAAGTACATACTGTATTTTGATGTAGGTAAATAATTTGTTTAGTGCTACAGCAGAGTCATTTGAGATATATTGAGAAATTATTCTACAACATATATTTCGGCCATTCAAAATTATCATTTAAGCCTTTTGATTTCACCCACTGCTCTTCCTGATGAAACATCCTTTTTGTTTGTCTAAACCATTAATTATCTTCATTACTGAGTAGAAAATAAAGGACAATTACATTGTTTGGATGAATTCTGGTGTTAGGAAGCGTATTTATCACAGTGGCGTAGTGCAGCACCTGACAGAGGACGATTGATGACTAAGAGCAGTCCAAGTGGCTAAGGCAACCTTATACAATGTAAATTACCAACTGTGAATTTAGATTCATCCTATTCATTTCTTTTGCCTCTGCTGAAAACTATTAGTGGTTTAGTAGTTGCAAGGGGTCATTACTAATATGGACAGGGTAAGATGAGGAAAGCCTCCTGCAATTACATGGCTTTCAAAGGGCTAGAGGCCATTCCAAAAAAGTGTCAACACCCAGCAATCAAAATAACTTATTTTGTTTCTCAAAAAAAAACTCCATATTAGGTGAGCATTGCATTTTACCTCTTGCAACGATGTCGTTTAAATGAGGCAGCAGTCTTCTATAGTTAGACTAAATGTAATGTAATCAGTGCCAGCTCTTGTTTCAGGGCTCTAAACGTCTCTTGCCTGATATTTATGTTCTTGTGCAGCATCCGTACCCATCAGAGGAGCAGAAGAAACAGTTAGCTCAAGACACAGGACTCACAATCCTACAAGTGAACAACTGGTGAGTGAATTATTTCTGCCTTTCATTATTGTGGCAGTGCTCCTTGATTTGTAACTAACTCCATCTTTTTAAAACGCAAGACCATTTTGCATAGAAACATGCAACTTCAACCCTCTGTATTGGACACATTGCTACCGTCTGAGTTCGAAATGCAACAGTATTTTGAATAGCATATCAATATTCTTTTTTGTTTTATTTGGAATTTTCTTTTCCTAACTTGCACATGTGATTTGATGGATTATCTCCACTACAGTCATACTGGTTTGTCCCTTTGTTGATGGCTTAGCACATAACTTTGAATGGTGGTGGGGAGGAGGGAAGTGGGTAGCAGTAAGGGGAATGTGGAGGTTGGATTAAATAAAATGATCACAGTAGCAAAGAAATGATACAGGAATTACTTATCAAAATACTGGCCCGAGCTTTATCTGCAGCTTAATTTTGTTCAGTACATTCTCGGGTGATGTTCAGATTAATTGAACTGACAGTTTCCTTTCAAAATTCAGGGAAGGTATTTGCACGGATTTCAGGTCTTATACAAACTTAATTACATGGAACCCCATTTTATCATTATAATTCCATGTAGCAGGGGTTGTATTTACAAATGAGAAGACTTTCCTTTTATTCGCAGCTTTCCTTAATATATTTATCAAAGCAGGTTCATTTACAAAGTGCTCTATCTGTGGGATACAGGCAGGCAGACATTAACGAAGCTTTTAGGTTTATCGGACTCCGTGCCTGATGAGCAACCTGAGGGTCAATTGATTTTGTGGTTCTGTGATTCATTTTTTTTCTCATTTTTCTAGGATCACAATGAAAGACATGCCTGGAGAATTAGCCAGTTTGTCTGCCTTATCTGTCAGGCAATTTTTTTTTCCTAGGGAAGTCAAGCTACTTAAATTGGCCACAGGAACTGCTGTTATCTGACTTTAATGCACCCTATAGTGTGGATAGCATTTCAATTACACTAGTAACCAAAGCTTAGCCACGGCCTTTTCATGCTAGTGCTATGTAGAAAGCAATATGCCTAGCTACAGAGCAGAAAATTGAGTTGCTTAGCTTCTGTCAGGGTGACTTATGCAGAAATAAACTGTTGTATTGAAGATCAAGAAAATTACCAAATTATTTCATATTAAAAATCATCTTTCATAAAATCCAATAATATTGTTTATATTTGAAACAATTTCATGAATGCGTAGAGTTCAAGAGCAGTTAAAGCTGTTGATTCCATCAATTTTGCAAGTTTAGGCTATGTGGCTATAATTGATTTTGTATCAAATTAATATTTTAGTATATCCTAAAGAATTTACCGTGTTAAGAGCTCAGCCGCTCTAGTCTTAAAGTTTCCAGTTTATCAGATGACATTGTCATTTTTGAACAAAAAATGGACATACAGCAGTTTGTATAGGCTGGCAAGCTGAGGGTCAAAGGTGATGCAGAGGCCTCCATTTGTAAACACTGGACATGTTGTTTTATGAACTTGACCATATTCTGAATAGACACCACGAAAGTATTGGGATAACACACTTCCTTTTAAAAATGTCAAAGGTTACTAAATAACTATAAAAATACATGTGAATGAAATTCCTCTTACCAAACTAAAGAATGTTTTGCAAAAGTCCTGTAATCAATTAGAAAAGCTTCCTTATTTGATGTCGGCAAATTAATGACCAGTGACAGTGGACTGAAGCAGTCATTTCTAGTTTCCAGCAGCCACATGAAAGGAGATGCTGAATCATTCCTTTGTTTCCACAGCACAATCAAGGCTTGAGAGGCCACAAGGAAGCTCTGTTTTGATATTAGCAAGTGGCACATCATTCTCGTACAGCTGAAACATTGGGTTTGGAATTCCTTGGAGTTTCCTTAATATTCAGTTGTTAGAAGCAATAAAGGAAAGGTTAGCGAGCAATGTTTGGACTGTGCTAGATAAAGTGAAGTTAACAATGCTTTGAAGGCTTCTGTGCTAAAATAAAGAACAAGGTAAAAGATTACGCTTTACATATAACAAGGTATAGTTTTACCTTCTTTATCTTTTGTTATAACTCTTACTTTAGAATGAAAGAAGTTTTTAATTATGTGGACCATGCTCACTTAAAATAATTTTTGTGTTATTTGGGATCTTAAATCACATGATACCTGAATACTGAGGTTTTGCTCTGTAGTGTCAAATTACTGTTTCTTTTGGAGTTTATCTGATTGTTGTGAAAACATCTTTCGATTCAATTATGGCTCATGGGAAAATATTGCGGTGGTTACATCCAGGCTTTTGGCAAGAATCAGTATTTAATGGCATATGGTGTGAAATGTATCTTATCCTTATATATAATGAATGATGACAGATACCAAATTTTGCAGGCATGTACAGATTCAGTTTATCTTTCTGGGTTAGGCAGTGGTTAGTATATAGTCTAAACTGCAAACCATGCAATTGATTTTAAAAAAAGCTAGTAATTTAATTTGTCTTTGTTAATGCTAACAGAACTGCTAATGCTCTAAATTGGGCTTTGCAGTATGGCTGCATATAGTCAAAGAGATTTGTCTCTCTTGGATCTGACCATTATGTGTTTACTTGCCAATAGTATATGTCTTTTATTAGCGTAATATTTGGTATTTTTAAAAACTGAATAAGATCACGATGAAGCAACTTAGATAGTTATAATAAACTCACTTTAGGATTTAATACGGTAATTAATCAGTCTTCTTTTGAGATTTAATGTATTAAAGGCCTGTTATCACATCAGCTATTAGACAGTACTTAATATCATCATAGTGCAGAAAGTCCCCTTTTTATTCCCACAGCATATTGCCTTGGGGTTAAAAAAAATGATGACCATTTTTTTCCAGATCTTCTTTATTCTGTCCTGACAACAGAATCTTCCTTTTTTTCATTAGAATTATAATATCAATTATATAAAAATGAACAATGATTGTTATTACCCAATCATTGCTAAAATATGGCTACCACTTCAATATTAATAGATGGTTACCAAAAGGATATGTCAAATAATTAGCATTGAAGGACTTTTAATAAGTAGCTTATTAAAATCCATGGAAAGAATTTCTGACCTTATCACTCTGAAGAATACATATCACATGACAGAGAAGTCATCTTGCAATATAAGCACCCTCGTTGTGCTCCCTGTTGGATCACCTGCCTATGACATTTAATAAGCTATATGTATGATTTATTGTGTGCCCTTTTGACAAGATCTGAAAACTGAAATGTTATAGTCCTTGCTAGCTTCTAGTACTACTTTCATTATACACTCATCTAATGGAAGTGTTACATTTAGTCAAATGGATTATATGTAGAGCTGTGCAGATCTTGCACATTCCCTGTAGTCATTGTTCAGAGCATAATAAAATTATGCTATCAATTTGCTATGAGGGAACACTAGAGTTCAATGACTTATACCCCAGTGTGTTTATACTGCAATCTGCTACATTTCCAACTCGTGGTGATACAATGGAACATGGATTCCATTTACTAACTTCTTAAGAGTAACTAAAGAGTTATCGAAGTGGGAAGGTGATGTAAGACAGAGCAAGAGAGAGAGAGAGAAAATACATGCTACAAAAGGTTATAATAACTGTCTTAACTCTAGACTAGTGACTTTTGTGACCTAAAGGCACTCAGTGAAATTGAAACATTGCGCAGATGGAATGATCAACCTCATTTTAATAATGCTAATTGACAGCTAATTAGGGGGATTGCGTTGTTGTTAGGTCATTGTGCTTACTCCCCAGGTTAACCCAATCCTTTTACTATGACACTGCAGCAAGGAAAAAAAAAGTTACATATACCACTTCAATATTGCAGTAATCATTATTTGAAAAATAGACTCTGAACAATAAATTACAACAGAAATCCAGAAATAGCTACCAATTACTGTTATAATTTACACCTGAATTGTATAATTAAAATGCCATTATTCAGAACATGAAACACCTCATCTTAGCCAGGCCAGATGATTCATGTTTTAGTATGTTCTGCTGAAGTCCTTATCAAATAACAGTGTTTCCAAAGTTTTTTGCAATATGCTGCAACAGACAGCTCAAGACCCATCACGTACTCTGTAATTTGTTCCATTTGCCATCCATGTTATGCACACATGCTTGAATGTATCAACACAAGAATTAGGAGTTAAATACTACCTTATGCTATTTAAAAGTTATATTTGACCAACACAATCTGAATTGAAAGTTAAATCATCCATTGAATTAATATTCTTGTATTCACATAGTGCATCCATCCAGTACTTACCTTTCCACCCCCTCCTTCAAGGGCTAACTCAAATAGGGGAAGCAGATGGTGTTGACATTCCACTTCTCCATGTCTTTCCTAATGATAAAGCATGATAAACAAGCAAAATGCATCATTCAAGCAGGAAAAGGCAGAAACCATCAGCACTCTTTGCACTCTAGAGATGATAGAAGTGTCTACTGCTGTACAATGAGTTGAAAGCCTGCAAAACTTGGTGAATAAAAATCAATGCTCAATGCTATAGCAACTCCCCCTCACCCCTCCCCAATATAACATTAATATATTACAACAACTTGCATTTATTCACCTGCTTCAATATCAAAACATTATCCCGTAGTGGCAGAGGAAGTAAAAGAGGTGCATTTCACAAACTGAAGACAACCTACAACGTTTAACAATCAATGAATACTTTTTATTACAAAAATATAATTCATTTATAAATTAGCTATGAGTAAATATAAGAAATACAATACAGTCTTGGAGAGACTTTGCAGGAAACACAGTAGAATTTTGACATTCCTCATTTGTGCTTCAATCCAGTTGCAACAAATAAAAGCATTTTCTAAACATGAAAGGAAACTACTTACATTCATAATAAGGCTATGAGAGTGTCTCAAAATGAGTAACTGAACTCTCACTATATTTTGAGTGAAAGACTTTAATCCGTGGGCTGTCCCACCTGCAACTTGCTAGCATCTGCCCCAAGCTTTAGTGCATCCCACAGCATGTAGTCCTGGACCTTGGTTTAGCAGTCAATGAATTACCTCTGAAGTGATATGATGCAGCAAATTGTGGCAGTCAGCAATGGGAAAAACAGTAGTGTGATAAATGACGAGAGAATCCACTGCAGTGACATTGACTTAGGGATACATTTTGGCCAATATTAATAAGAAACTTTATTTAGTCTCCTTTGAAAGGTGCCATGGAAAAGGGCATGAACTCACAGCCCTCTGACTCATCAAGAGTCTGAAAGCCAGTAATGAAATGGTTAATATTTCCCGTTGTTTTTGGGTTCACAGTTAAGCTTTATTTCCGCATTTGTTAATGTATTGTAATCCTCAGTTATATGATCCAGAAACATAGGGTCAGGGACACATAGAACTCAGCTTTATCTTTCACGTGGTTTTATCAAACCTTTGGGGGTTGTTTCAGCTGCCTGCCTGAAGTTCAAACTTAAATGAGACAAAATTTTTTATAGTTTAGCACTGTATCAACAAAGCAAAATGAATTATTTTTTGATGTTGCCAGTGCCTTCATTCTTTTAATCTTTTCAGTTGCCACCTTGAGATAAATCCAAAGGTTTAGAACCCAGAATTCTGTCCAAATGATAACAGAGCTCCCTGTCCCCAATTACTTTTCCTTTCGCCTTCTGTTGTTGCAAAAGCCCTGGTCAAATCACATCTTTAATTACAATTTCTCTAATGTTTTCCTTCTTTGAGATGCCCAATAAAAACGCACATTTGGTTACCCTCTTTCACAATAACTGACAAGAAATATAGACATAGCGCAGAGAAGTGGAATTGAGGTAAAAAGATAAAGTTGACATAACCATACCAGACCATAGGGCTGCTGTCTTATTAGAGGGAGACAACTGGTGATGGTTTAACTGGAGGATTACCATGCCTCAGGCAAGGGGCAAGATTGAGAAGGAGAAACGTTTCTGGTAACCTCAGGTGGTGCAGGGATTGAGCCAAAACTGTTAGCATCACTCCACATTGCAAACCAACCAGCCAAGCCAACTGAGCGAATTGACTCCCTTAGGGAGATGTTGAGCAATAACCTCGTCGAATCATAGACCAGGGTCAGTGGGCTGAATGGCCTATTGCTGTTCCTGTTATCCAATATTCAACCTTGAGATATTGCAGTCTACAAAATAAAGCAGACCAATACAGTGAGTTCCCAGAAACAGCAATTTGACAATGGCCGTATCATCAGATTTTGTGAGCATGGTTGGTTTCACTCAGTTGGCTGGACAATTGGTTTGTAAAGTTGTGTAATTCCAACAGCATGAGATCAATTCCCATCACCAGCTGAGGTTACCATGAAGGACTCTCCTTCTCAATCTCTCCCCTCGCCTGAAGGACAGTGGCCCTCAGGTTAAATCACCACCAGTCATCTTTCTTTCTTTCTCTCTCTCTCTGTTTCTCTCTCTCTCTCTGTAATGAGAGAGCAGCCCTACAGTCTGATGACTTGAAATCATTTATTTTTTAATGATAATGTCAGTTGAGTGATGAATATTAGCCAAGATACTGGAGAGAATGCCCTGTAATAATGCATTGGGATCCTTTGCCTTCATCTGAAAGGGCAGATGTGTGCTTGAATGAATATCTTATTCATTGTCATACTGACAGTGTGGCACTTCTACAATATTGCAATGGGAGTGTCAGTATACAAGTTTCTAGAGTGGAGATTGAACCCACAATCTACTGACTCAGAAGTGACAGTGAGTTACAACTGACAACAAATGTCATTCCTCAGAAACTGCAGCTTTCAGAGTGTCTCAACCTGGCATTTAGCTGTACAAAATTCCACATTTGTGCCAAACTTGGCAGGCTGGCTTTTAATCTTTTGCTGTATCTTGTATTTGTAATTGGGCTCATCATATACATCAGGGATGGCCTCCGAGTTCTTCACAGCAATGCAGAATGCACAAGGCACTGAACAAAAGAGGAGCTATTCAGGGTGGGTTCGAGGGAGGTGTACGGTTCTTCCACTGTTGAAGAAAAAGGTGTAAGTTTTGTTTATAAAAAGAGTGGAGATGACTGGCTGGAGTGAAATGGGGAGGGAGTTTCTAAACAGTCTGAATATAGTCAATGAATCGAATGCAAAATCCTGATTCTTGCACTAGGCAGACCACAACCTGAATATTGTGAACACTTTGGTCCCCTTATCTAAAGAAAGCACTGAAGGCAGTCCAGAGAAGGTTCACACAGTTGATTTTCTTGTGTAGGTTGGATTGTACTCAATGGAGTTGAGAAAAAGAGAGAAGACTTCACTGTAACACAATAGATTCTTTAGGGCTTGGCTGGGTAGATGCATCGAGGGTGTTTTCCCCCCTTTTGGGAGATTTTAGGATCAGAAGCTATAAACACAGGGTAAGGAGTTGCCCATTTCAGACAGAGGTGAGGAGGAAATTTTCCTCACAGAAAGTGAATAGGTGGAATTTTTTTAACCACAGGGGACTTTTGAGGCTGGGTTATTAAATATATTCAAGGCTGAGATAAGATTTTTAATCATTAAGGGAATTAAAGATTATGGGGAAAACTCTAGAAAGTGGAGTTGAGGATTATCAGGTCAGCCATGATCTCATTGAATGGCGGAGCAGATTTGATGGGCCAAATGGCCTACTTCTCATCCCATGTCTCATAGTCATATTGTCTCAGGCCAACCATTGTAGCACCTTTCTCAATGGCTATATTCAGACTGTTTAGAATTCCCTTCCCATTTCAGTCCACCTAGCCATCTCCATTTTTTATGTAAACAAAACCTAGACCTTTTTTCTACAACAGTGGAAGACCGTACACCTCCCTCGAACCCACCTTGAACAGCTCCTCACTTGTTCAGTGCCTTGTGCATTCCGCGTTGCCATAAAGAAGTTATCGCCCATTCTTGATGTATATGATAAGCCCAATTACAAATGCAAGGTACAGCAAGAAAAGCCAAAAAGTCTGTTTCATGGAATAAAAATTAATCCAAAGCAATTACAGTACTCTTTATGTTTCAGCAATAAAAATGTTGACTGCTTATAATTAGCAGGAATTACCCACCTGCTACATAGCCATTTTGTTAATTCACTGGTGTCCAACTACAGTAAATCAGAGGGAGGTTGTGGCCTCCAGAAATGGTAACCACGTACTTTTAGGAATGGGTACCCATTATGAAAAACAGGTGGCAGCAAAACGGCTTTGTAGGTATTTGTGCATCTTGTATTAATAAAATCTTCAAATAGCCCAAGTAGAAAAGGGCAAGCTGATATTTAAAGGACCTATATCATCTCATGGAAGGAGGGAAGGTGATAGGGTGCTCGATGCAGCTGAGGACAGCCTCGTACATTACCCAAACCATAAAGATTGTATGACGTTATCTATAGGGAGATAGCCTCAGTGTTTCTATATGAACTCACTCTTTATGAATATTGTCAGAATTTCTTTACTGGAAGTCATATGGCACGAGTCTGCTTACATAGATTTACTTGATGCAACCATACTCCTTCATGCAATAGCATTATCAATGTGGCAATATCAATGTCTAGGCCAGAAAAATCGGCTTGTGAACCTGAAATATTTCAACACATGGGCCCTTAATAGTAGTGGATAAGCTATCATGATATTAAAAAATAGTGAAACCTGGGAAAATTATTCAGTTACTTAGAGGCAGTTCAAAATTATGGGCTAATGTTGCAGTATTATTATATCTGAACAGGGAATAGTATATTAAATCTAGATTTCGTTCCTTCTTTGAGTTACCAAGGTTTTTTTCTTCTTAATATCTCATAGCAGTAGTTGTATGATGTAGCACATGGAGTCAATATGGCACAGGTTGCATGCATAAATCAACTTTAATTTTAAGGTGGGTGGCAGCAAGGAAACAGTACTGAATATAGACAGAGAAAAATAGACTAAAACAGAGTGAAGGATGCAGTGTACACAAATAAGCAGCTTAATGCATCTTGGCACACAGTGTAAGCCTTGTAGGAGCTCGAAGAGCCTCAGGCAATCTGTGAGTTGAATAGCAATTTTATTACTTTGTCATTAAACCAATTTCACAGCAGTATTGTTTGTTAATGAGCAGCAGCAAACGAGTGAAGATGTCACATAGTGGAATAGCAGTGAGATTTGTGACGGAGGACTGCATCACTCAGATGAAAAGGCCATCGAAGGCTATAAAAAGGAACAATTTAGGGGGGAAAAGGCAGTCAGTCTGATATTTTTTGAGCTAACAGCTGTAAGAATAATGTCAAAATAAAACTTGCTAAACCAGCTACAAGAGCAGCATAGCAGGTCATGCTTTTGCACTGTTAGGCAAGGGGAAAGAGCATCTGTTTGACTTGCCGAAGTTTATCCATTACCGTTTGTAAAATAATAGATTCTTTTGTTTAAGGACACCTAGATTACCAGAAATCTTTGTGTAATACAACACGTGAGTTTGGAAAATACCTCATTGAATAAATAAATAATATTACTCTCACTGCGGGTTTTTTGTAGAACAGAAAGTATAGATATCCCTACTGCAACAATTCCCCATCCTGTGAGATTTGTGGTTCAAATATGTAACTTGCTTCAGTGCAAAGAGCTTTTGGCCTTGTATCAACACAAATTGCAATGGTAATTCTGCTGTGTCACAAAAATACATCTCAGCAAGGCGGATCCACCTCTAGAGGGCAAGCTCACTTCGCTTAGGATCACTTCAGCAGTATAACTGCAGTCTAGGATGGTGCTTTCTGCAAAGCATGCAAAGTGCAATATGGGACTGAAAAGGTCCAACTCTGATTGTCACACAAACCGTGAACAGTCTTGAGCAAGATATGCATTTTATCTTTGAGGTCATATTTGCATTGGACAGTTTGATAGAATCTTCAGTGAAATTCCTGTTTTCTTTTAATGAAGTGCTCAAGCATCCTCTCAAAAAGGGATAGGTTACAGAAATTTGACTTATATTTCCTTGAACAAAATGTTAAAGTGATTTGGCAGGCTACATATGGAAAACTATTTCCACTCAGGGTATCAAGAATGAGGGAATGTAAAATTAGGTCTAGGACATATAGCAGCACAGAGAAGTGTATGATAACAAAGCGTATTCGAAATCTGGAATTCTCTCCCAACCATGATGTAATTTAATAGCTGGGCTGTCTTGTAGGGGTAAATGGTCCTGCTCCTGTTCATCATGTTTCTGCTCCAAACCACATTAGAATTGAAGTAAAGCTTTAGTATTGGTACCATGGGTTAATGTATCTTTGTTACTGCCTGGGTAAAATTCTCTTCAGAGCCAACGCTGATCTTAACAATCAGGGGATTTTAGCAAGACTTTTTATGCCTGGCAGGCCAAAAACAACTGGCTGACCTGTTCTAGTTGGCAATTTTTCAAGCATATCTTCCTCCCAGGGTGCTATTGGATAGAATTGCCAGACAGATCAATTCACTTTAGATTCCTGCCATTATATATTTTCCCTATTCTTATGACAATACAACAAATGCATAAAATGCCATATCAGCTCCTCTGATGTCAGAAGGAGAAAAGGAGTAGAGTCTAAAAGGAATTTGAAATGCTTGCATTTGTTTACCAGAGTACCTGCCGGTTTCACAAGTGAGAGCACATTTCAAAGTAATTGGTAAAACCAGTGATAGCCAGCTTGTAGTGAGCAATCATTTAAGCTGGAGCACTGTATTTGGTAAAAGGTGAAGATAAATTGAATTAAAGAGGATTCCACAAAAGGTCTGATGTTATCAAACCTGATTGGACACTCTGATAGAGGTGATGGTTTGTGAATGTGTTAATTAAACTCTTCCAGTGGCTGAGTGCTGCCGATAGATTTCCAACATTCAGGTAGGAAAACTATGTTGACAAAATCAGCTCAATTATAGCTTAAGGGCACTTTTACTTTGTGCTTAAGGTTGCTAGGTTACTGCAGTAAGATTTATGTTTTGCTTATTTTTACAAAAAGTAGCTGTGCGCTATAGTTCTAGTTCAGCCTAAATTGACATATATTGTTGATTAAGCAGAATTTGGAAGAAAATGGGGAGGTATTAACACAGAGCCATTAGATAGATAGTTAAGAGACTGCCACCACAGGGACTAGGACTAATAGTCACCTGTCTTAAGTGGTTAGGTCTAGACATCAGTTTCTGATCCCTTGTGTGGTAAACCTTGCTTTCCAATAATGTTGAACCAAGCATGTACGAAAGGGAAAGAACCAGCTTGATATTCAAAACTAAGAACTATTTGTCCATTTCAAAAAAGAAAATGTGGAACTAATTCATATTATAACCTGATTTAGTTATAGTCCTGAATATTTAGCTACAGCTCAAAATTTGCTTTAAAAGGTGCTTGTCAATACTATCATAATATGCAATTACCTAAAAGAATCTTATCACAAGATATTAAGAAACACGGAATTTACACGGAATGTTCATTAGCTCTTTATCTTGGATATGAAAGTTTTATCAAAGTAGATTGTTGTAGTGATTGCAACAAGGTCAGCCAGATGGAGATCATAGAATAAGAGTTCCCTGATTGCAGCTGTTAACCTGGCCCAATCAGGGAGCCCTGTCTGACAGATAAGAACAGGAGTGTCAAACATCCTGCTCACTCTGAGAGCTAGCTCTGACAGAATTGAATTAGTTCAGGGACACTCCACGTGTAAATAGAGGGTGACCTGGGGATGGGATACTAGCCTCTATCGGATCATTTCTGTCAACTTCTTCAATTTGTCAGTAAATTTGTCTCAGCTACAGGGCTGATGAGGTCTGTAGAAAAAAACATAATGGTGAGATAGAAACTCTAAAGTAGTGCCCCCTTTAGGATATTACAAATATTATCATTTAACCCTGTCTAAACTTGCACTTATCCATAGATATTTCTTTTCAAAACTGACATATCAACATTGTTTGATGAAACTGAGATGTAAATGCACACATTAATTATCTTGATATCTGGTGGTTTTGTGTAACTTCACCTTATTTGACTTCAGCAAGTGATGAAGAAGCAAATTGGATAGTGCACACCAGTCATGAAAATAGTGAGTCAATGATGGCTCATTGCATTGTGTTCTTCTGCTCTATAACCATGATAGTGAGCAGTTCACCTCAGACTAACAACCAGGAAACCTTTCAATTGCAAAGCCTATGTTTTAGTGACAATGCTTGAAACATAGAGATAAGAGAATGTCATTTTGGGCAAACTGTTTCATATAAACTAACAGTTCTGGAGTATTGGTGCTTCCTGCATACAAGAAGTCACCGGGTTAGGACATATTTTAAAGAATACGCTTTCTTCTTTGTAAAATAAAGCTGCTGTTGATTCTTTAATTTCAATTAAAACAAGTAAGGATTGGAAAGGAGTAGCTTTGAACAAGCATACTTGAGACATAACAAGAATGAAAAATAGGGAAAGCATTATACACTACTGATATTGTAAGACTCTGAAAACTTGATTCAGTGGCCTTAGGGACGAACCTGACACACCATCTCTACAACCAGTATCTTCTTTCATTTGCACTTCCTTGACAGTTAGGCTTTGTGGCTTTTGCCTTGGGATTTGGGAGCAGTCTGACTGGTCTGTTGTTTCAATCCAGTATTCTACCAGCAGGTACAAATTTAACTCTGATCCCACTCCCACATTCAGTGCTTGTACTTAATTGTATCTGGCTCCTAAAATGCATTTTATAGTGCAAGTGTGAGCAATGCTTGTGTGCATAAATGTTGCATTAATTCTTACTTCTATAGTTACAACCTTTGATTTGATTCCTAAGATTATTACTTGCTTGTCTTACAGACATGTCTTTAAGTAGATGATACTTACAGAGACTCAGGGTGTTTTAAATAAAGCTTGAGTAGGGACGGTTGGGCATGGGAGTGATGTTGGGTGTTATTGATCAAACAATTATCACTTTACCCTTGTCTTGTATAGAATTGCCCTGTTGTTGTTGCTCAGCAAATAATAATTTTAAACTCTGCCAATGTACAGTGCAGGTTGCTTGCTGCCGACTATAATGACAGAGCAACAACTCTCTGTGGAGTCAATCAGTCCCATAATTGAGATATTTTCCACTCTGTTCCTGATTCACTGCTCTTCTAAATGACACTTGCAGGAGTACTTGGAGGTCAGACACTTCAGTTTATTGACCTGAACTGGTATTTTCAAGGATTCCTAAGGTAGGCCAGGCAGCTGAGTACAAAACCAAAACAACCATTTTCTGCAAAATATTAAAAATGACATTTTAAAAAGAAACAATTTCATGTGTGTTATTATTATGAACACAGTTTGTTAAATTATGAATATCTCAAAATTTTGCAGGAAAGATTTTTTAAAAAATCCATCCTAAAAGTTTTGACTTTGGGATTTACTCTATTTAAACCCATTAATATAATCTCTAATCCAATCAAATTATTTATCATGACTGAATGAAAGTAGGGTATTGATTACATTTTGTTTTTACCATCATGGATGATTAATGGCAAACCATCTTAATCACATCAGATTTATCTGGAAAAGAAAGATGACCATTGACTCAACTTGCCTTCTTTCACTGAAATATATCTCTCAGTCTTGCTCTGGAGACGACAAGTTAAAATGAAAGGTGTGAATGGTGATGTATTGTAATGGTGAATAGTTCATTTTACTCCAGCAATATACATGTCAAAATTGCAAGTGACAATGTTTTTGGACTGGGGTTAATGGATCTACCCCAAGAAAGGGGTCTTCGTCTTGATTTGCTCTATGAATCCTGAAAGATTTTTGCCTGACTGGCAGCCAGACAAATATAAAGTAACCTTTTTAATCCATATCCTTTAGATCTTATGGCTTTAATAAATGAAAAAAAAAGAGGAAAAGTGTTCTTGACTGTGAATGAGGCTTTGGAGGTCAGCAGAAAAATGAAATACACTTCAGGCAAGATTTGCCATTGGGGAAGGATGGATTTTTTTTTTCTTGGTATGGAAATGGGTAGTGTGTATGCAGGTTGGACGAGTTGGTTGCCACAATAAGGCTCCTTTCATACAGGTGTGTTTATGCCCCAGGCGTGTTGGCCACAGTCCATTCAATGTACAGAAGTTAAATTGAACAATAACAACTGAATCTCGAAAGGTGAGCATCAGAAGAGATGCCTGAGAGCTGTCTCGGAGCCAACGAAAGCCTGTTGCAGTTGTCAGAGCTTGTTGATGTTGCAGTGAACAGAGCAGTTTTGCACCAGATTTTGTGGTTCTGCCTTAGGAAAGAAAGTAAAATGGAACAGAAGAACAAAGTCCTGGTACATAAATCAGCAGTTGCTCTTTGCCAGATCAAAGGAGTGACATTCTCGCTCCTGGTCTGCTTGTCCACTTCAGGTGGTTGATGGACAGCTAACAGCTGGCCCTCTGTCGATGATAACTGAACCATGTTTCCTTTTGTGGAATTAATAAGGAAATCTATCATAACTGAAATAGAAAAAAATCAAAGGAAAATTGAAAGTATTAAATTATGTGAGCACCTTTACTTTAAGGCCAAATCTGGAGGAATTAATTTTCCTCATCTTGTTAATTATGACCAAATTACATTAAAACCTTATCTGCCAATTTGTGCTTCTTGTGTTATTAAGTCATCATATAAATGTTGTCACGTCAAGTTCACTTCTGGAAGGAACAAGAATATTCAGGTGTTAAGGTTTAAATTATTTTATTTTGTTCACTTGTCAGCGGACTCTTACACTTTCCCAGCCAATGAACATTTAATTTGTTGTTTTCTCTATAACTGTAATTACGATGTCTCAACCATGGATATCTATGGTAAGATTTAAAAATATAAACTTGCCCACACAAAAGATTATCTTTAAATGCAAATTAGCTACAGCGGCACAGACAAATCTGCAATCATTCTTATCCAACTAAAGGGAAAGGTTTGCTGGATCAAATTACAACTTGCCTTAAATGCTGTATTTGCAGTTTTCAAATATATTGTTTATTTTGAAAACTTATAAATAATTAACACAAAAAGCTGCGGCAACAATTTAATTAACTGAATTGCGGCAGTGTTGTACTTGATGTTATTTTTATTACATTAAATCAAGTAGTTTTTGGAGCACAAAGTGTTTATTAAATACAATTCTGATTGATGTATTAGAACTGTAATCATCTACAAATTAAAATGCAACTCAATTAAAAATCATTAAATAATAAATTTCAAAAGATGTTGAAATTAAGTAATACATTTAATTAAAATTTCAATGAAAAATCCCTTTTTTTAAAGAAGGGAATGTTTATAAAGCAAGGTGCATAAAGTCGATTAATTTGGTTTGTGAATATTACTTCTGGGAGGTTGAAATTTAGTTTATGAATGAATTGCTATACTTGAATATCAAGACGACAAGAATATAGCTTCCATGCAAATGAGCTGCAATTGATGAATTGTGCAATTTATAAAATTAAACGCATATTCACAAACTTCTTTCCATACAGAAAATTATTGTTATTGTTTACAAACAGTGACTCTACATCCAATTTATGAAATGCCAAACATATGTCACAAGTTAAAGTTGTCCAACTTCCAAATTCCATGGTAGCATTACACCACTCAAAATATAGAAAGGCAGAATTTCCTCCCACCTGCTGAAGTTGTCAATTTGATCCCATCCCATCCCAAATCCGAGGGATGGAGTTTTTGAAAAATCACAAGGGACACCTGTTCTGTTGTGATAAAACAGAGAAGCAGTATTCTGTGGCCTACCAATTAAAGTTTGGAGAATAGTATTAGAGCTACCTTGCATTTGACAATTAAATTCTTTTGAGTAGGGATCTTTGCTAAATTTGAAAGACACCTCAACCTCAGAAGCGTGGAGTAGCCAGAGCCCTCTAAAAGTACTGGCAAGATTTAACTATGGCAGGCAGAGGAAACACAAGCATGCATCTCTCTATACGCATCCTCACAGTCACTGTATCACCTGTGAAATTTGCTTTCAATTTGTAAAGAAAGCAGAAACTCAGTGAATTCAGATTCAACCCATTTTCCAATCCCTGACAGTGTTACACTGAATGCAGAAGCCATTGGCTCCTGATAGAGTATTATCTATGGATGCTGAGTTCATTCTGGCACCTCATCCAAGGAACCATTTTTCATGAATGGGCTTATTCAATATGAAGGGTAACATTGCTGTACCTAATCCAGTCCTCAACTGGCATCTTCACTTATACTCACTGGATGACACTCTGAAATACAAAGTCTAGCAATCTTGCTGATTAAATATTTTAGTATCACACAATGCAATTAGATCACCCACTGAGCCATCAGGGCTTGTTCTTAGTGCAGTATGATTTTGCAATGTGTTCAAAATGTGACGGAACCAAACAGTGTTTGAGGCTAATACTTGTATATGTATATATCATACTGCTAATAGTTAGTGTGTATGTGCTCTGACTTCACTTGTTCATTCACATTGTTCAAACTACATACTGCACTTCTTCAATTACAGAAGACTGTATGTGAAACAAATACTGAATTTGAAATGATGAAGTGATCATTAATCAACTGCCAATATCATATTCACATATTTTTACTAACATCACATGTTCAAACAAAACTGATATTTCACACAAGATTTATAACATTCCTGATTGAGGAACATTAGTAATTAATTAAGGCATCGAATAAATAAAATTTCATTTTGATTCTGTTTTGTTTATTGTGTATATTTGTAACTGTAAATTTATACACTGTAATAATTAGATTATTAAAATGCTTTAATGTAGAGGTAGAATAGCTGTTCTACAATATAATGTATTCATGTTGAATTTTTCATTTTTCTGATGAAGTTTTAAATTATTTAAATACTTAGATGAAAATACCTCAGTTTTGGGTGTATTTTTTAACTGTTTTCCTAATATGATACCAAAGTATACATTTTTTAAAAAATTGAATACTGTTTGTAAGTTGTTGAAGTGTCATGGACTTACTGCATTCTCACATGTAGAATAGACCCAAGACATTGCTTAATTGTAGATTTACACATAACAGGACTTACTGTATTAATACAAAACAAGGAACAAGTTTGGACGTGATCAAGATATGCGAGTCATCTTCATTTCTGGCTTAACATAGGCATGGGGTATATTTTAAAGATTGAATTTATATAGCACTTTTTCACATCTCTTGGGATGTTCCAAAGTGCTGCACCCAAAATGGATTATTTTGAAGTGCAGACTCTGTTCCATTATTCTTAAATGTAGGATAAATCATTGGGAAGATTTGGGCCCTTGCCCAGACTCTGACTCATGCACTGCACATAAAATGCCCTCACAAAGTATGCGACTGTCATTTTCTTGTGTTCCCAGTGTCCTTCATGCTGCCGCCATGAATCTTAAGTGACCATTTAAAGCAACTTGCATTATGAAAATAGTCACTGCAAACAACTTCATGATAGATAATAGTCCTTTGTTATAATTCGGTCAACCTGGTGCCTCAAATTCGGTGTTGGGGGATTCCATGAGATGATAATTAGTGCACTGGATCCTTCTGAAGGGAAATTTGAAGCTTGCCACTTTACACAGTGGTCATACAGGCATTGCACTTGTCAAGGGAGATGAGTCATCATACATCACAGGAGCAGAAAATATCCACTATCTCTAGGATCAGGTTCTTACACTAAGAATAAATGTATAGCAAAAATCAGATTTTCTGATCCATAGATCTACTGACAATTGATACACACCTGATTATCAGCAGTATCAGTGGGTTTTTTAAAAAATGTATTCTTAGGGAATGGGTTTTGCCAGCAAGATTGGCATTATTGTCGGTTACTGGCCCCGCACTGCTTAAGATCATGAACAATATGGTTAATTCTGTGAAGAAATACCACCATAGGGATAAGGTTTTTGGCACTTTATGGTTGTATTCCAGAGACCTAGCACTGATCCGTAATTTGTGAAATGATCCAAAACTCTTGCTTAAAATGTGAATGTGAATAATATTGTTCACCTGTGTGAAAGAGGCCATATGTACACAACATCAAAAATAAGGCACCGATACTAAATTGCTTTTTACAAACATAATGAGCCACTTTTCATTATTGATAAAATAAAATCATGCTTCAAAACCACTTTAGAAGGAAAAAATTATTGAATGACTCCTGGGATTTCTGCTGTATGGGTGGACATTTCTCTTGTCATAAAGTGTTGACACAAATTAAGTTGTGGTCTCTTTAAGGGCTCATATGGAATTCAACAAAAAACACGTTAGTGGTGTGTGTTATTGGTAGCAAACTTGAATATGCCTCAACAACTAACAGGAATGCAAAATAGAGGCAGCATGGTGGCTCAGTGATTAGCGCTGCTGGGGACCTCAGTTCAATTCCAGCCTTCGGTGACTGTCTATGTGGAGTTTGCACATTCACCCTGTGTCTCTGTGGGTTTCCTCCGGGTGCTCCGGTTTCCTCCCACAGTCCAAAGATGTGCAGGTTGGGTGGATTGGCCATGCTCAATTGCTCATAGAGCCCAGGATGTGCAGACTAAGTGAATTAGTCATGGGAAATGTGGGGTGAAAGGGATAGGAAATGGGGGTGAGATGCTCTTCGGAGGATCAGTGCGAATTTAATGGGCTGAATGGCCTGTTACCACACTGGAGGGATCCTATGAAAACATTCTGACTGCTTGGATCAGCTTTTAAGAGTTGGGATCCACCAGGAAGTTTCAGTCCATGTTTATTGATTTTGTTATTGAGATAGATGCAGTAATGATGTGAAATTTTGTTGTCCCAGGATTCCTCATGGTAAAATTTAATTTGTCTTTGCATTGACCAGGTGCAGCTTCCCAGTAAATTCTCTTTGGGTGGAGAACAAATTGGAAACTGGTTAAACAATGCACAGACTTGAAAGCATAAAGCTGAATCAAAAACCCGGGACTACTCTAACTCGCTGTCTGATATACACAAACACAGGGACACTATTTTCAAATGTATCACCAGATATTAAATGCAGAGAATAAGAAGACAATTCAAATGAGAGGAAGGTGTAAATTTCATACAACTGTTTTATATGAGGCACACCAGCAGCTATTAAAATCAGATATGTCAAAGACCAGAAATAGTGGCGTGTTGAGATCTCAAAAGCTTTTAAGGCTGGAGGAGATAAAGCCTGGTAAGACCATGGAAGGATTTGAAATGGGCTGAAAATATTTAATCTGGGCCTTGCTAGATTGTAGTCCAACTTGAATCAGTGAGCACAGGGAATGGGACTTGGTGCAAAGTCAGATACAAGCAGCAAGTTTTGGATGATCTTAAGTTTATGTGGGGTGTAAGATGGGAGATTGGCAGGAGGGTTCTTTGAATAATAAAATCTAGTAACAAAGGGAGCAAAAAGCATTTTGGCAACTGATGAATTAATACAGGGTGGATATTAAGGGAAGTATGGATGAAAATTGTGGAGGTTTTAGCATAGTATGCAGATCTTCTTTAAATAAGGGGGTACTTTCAGAAAGCTAGAGAACTGCAAATGTTACTGCCTTTTTTAAAGAATTTAAGGATAAACCTAACAATGACAAGGCCATTTATTTAACCTTCGTGGTGGGATTATTTTTAGAAAAATAATCTGGGACAGAATTAATAGTCACTGTCCTATGGAGATGTTGGCATAGTAGTAATATTACTGGGCTAGTACTTCTGAGGTCCATGCAAATACTGAGGTCATAAGTTCGAATCCCATTAAGGCAGCTAGCAGAAATTAAATCTTGAATTAAAAACTAGTCTCAGTGATAACACCTATCATTGATTGTTCTAAAGACTTATTTGGCTCACTCATAATTTTATTTTAGGGAAGGAAATTTGGGTTCTCACCCGGTCTGGCCTACACATGACTCCAGACCTACAGCAACATGATTAGCTCTTAACTGTTCCTTGAGATAGTCTAATATGTCACTCAAATTGAAAATACTTAGAGATGGGATTAAACACTGGCTTTGCAAATAGCATCCACATTCTATGACGGCAGGGCAAGTTGAGTGGACAGTTAGAAGACATAAGATTCTGAACTTTTTAAATACCAGTGTGGAGTCCAGAAGTAAGTTATAGTACATAAAGCAAAGTACTGCAGAAGCTGGAGATTTGAAATACAAACAGAAACTGTTGGAGCTCAATGATCTGGTAGCATCTGTGGATGGATGCTGCAAGATCCCATTTCTTCAGCATATTTCTGAAGTTATAGCAAATCATTTTACAAAATAATGGTTCCACCAGAAATGGAGTATTGTGCTCAGATTTGAGCAGGACACCTTTTAGGAAGGATATGAATGCACTGACAAAGGGTGGAAAAGATTGACAGGAATGATTTTGGAAATAAGAGACTTCAGTCAAATTGGAGAAATTGGAATGCTTTTTGGACAATATTGAGAGGAGGTCTGACAGAGTGGATTGGTCGAAATTATTTCCACTGGAACAGATTTGAGAACCGGGGACATTTATTTGAGAAGAATGGCCAAAAGATGGTGACGTGAAGGGAAGCATTTTATTTACAGTATAAGATGTTAATATTTGGAGCACACTGCCTAAGAGTGTAGAGGAGGTAGGTTCAGTTATGGCTTTCAAAAGGAAATTAGGTAGTTATCTGAAGAGGAAAGAATTGCCAGGCTATGGAGAAACCCAGGGGGTTTGGGACTAGCTGAGAGAGCTAGTGTAGACAAAATGGCCTCCTTGCTGTGATTCTAGGAGGAAATAAGATATGGATCAAGCCCTGGAAAATGGGATTAGAATAGTTACGTGTTGGTTTTTGACTGGCACAGATGCGGTGGGCTGAAGGGCTTTTTCTGTGCTGTAGATCTCTGTAACTCCAGGTGGCCTTAATATTGGAGACGATGTGAGATCGCAAACTCATCTCAGTCATGAACACAACACCAAGGTTGAAAACAGTTTTAACCTAAAGCTCAACTGAACATAAAATGTGAACTTAGATATTCCATTTCTGGATAAGAGTGGAACTCCTGCCTGCTCTGTTCATGCACCTGTCACCTGTTTCAGCATTCTTTCAGCAGTCACTTTCAATATGGCTGATGCATTGCAGCAAGAGGGGATGATATCACTGCAATAGCTTTCGTTGTTACTTCCCCACTTGCAGTTGGTCACTCTGTCACCTGCTGACATGGGGGATATCAATAGGCTACACAGTCACCAAGCTTCATGTATTGCATTGAGATGACAGCAACAGAAATGGTGAGATCTCCAAGAGATGCTGTTGTTCCATTAGTTTAATTATGATTGTGAGATCTGCATGGATCCACATCAGATACAAAATGAAAACGCTTCCATTTGCAGTGGAATCAAAATAATGGGGTAAGAGCCCAGGTCAGCCCTGAGAGATACACTCTAATCCAGATACACTTCTATCTCTAATATCAGATAGAATAAGTATAATAATTATTATGATCTCGTCTTAGTAAATGTGAGTAAAAGAGTGTTCATTCTAATTTTGCAATCAGGATACTTCTGTGAAGCTAGTGATTACAACTGCTGATTTTAATATGATTAAAATGTAGTCAGAGTTTTCTTTAAGGCTGCAACTTCTCAAAATATTATCTTGGAATATAGGGAAAGTTGCACAAACTATCGATTACTACTCGCACCCTAATCCCCTGGAGTAATGAGCAGAGTTCAGGCAGATTCTCCACACTTCCCGAAGGTAACAGACTTGTTTGATTGCATGAACTTTACTCTTCCTACATTGTACGCTCTAGGGTTCTTAAGAAAATAAAGGCATGCAATTTTGTCAGCCCCAGATCCGAGCCAGGTGGGTAATCTCTTTTTTTCGATAGGGCAGATGTTACTTTGATAAATGCACATGATGTGAGAAAATATCTAAAAGAACATCATTCACATTTTGTCATGATCTCCATGGAGACCAATAACTTTAAAAAAGAAATGATAACTTCCAGTTAATAGCAGAAGTGTTGACATGGCAAGATTTCACTTTTCAAGACTTCTAATGTGATAAATGACAAAGTATTATCAACTATCTTTGGTGGAAACTTATACTTTAAGCCACAGAACTGAATATCACCTTTTTTTTATTTTTTAGCAAACCCAAAGAAATATGCTTCACAAGTATACAATGTATTGTTCTTTTAAGAATGCAGCCTATTCATTGAATTCTCTTGAAACCAGTCCAAAGTGATTCCCAACTCTTAAGGGATTACTTCTGTTATTTTCCTTTTTCATCTGGTAACTTTGAACCCCAGAACTGACCTTCATGATGAGAGCATTCCTGGAGTCCCTCCCTCTAAACCAGAGCCCAAGCTAGGGAAATCTCACAGCCTAGTTACACCTCCTCATGGATTTGGCCCTTTTCAATCTGAGCACGGTTTCCCACCCACTTTCTGGTCAGGTGGACCACAGAGACATCTGGTCTCTTCCAGGATGTCTTGGACCCTAGAGCACTAACTGGGTCTTGAATTTTCAGGGATGTCTTTGAAATCTTCTCTGAAAATCTTCTCTGAAAACCCCTTGGCAAACTGCATTGTGTGACCCTTTGATCCTGGTAGAAATGCTGATTGGCTATCCTTACAAGCCCAACTCTCCCACATATTGAGAATAAATGGACATTTTAAAGCTCAACTGTTTATAACCTGACCTTCTCAATACTTTGCTGGGACTTTGGAGACTCTCAGTCTGTCTCCAATACCTTACCTCCTTTCCCACTAAAACAACACTGGCCTTCCTTTAATTTTTAGTGCCTCATCATCCAGTGCCATTGTCAGGCAAACCTCAGCACAGCTCACATTAATTTTACACGGTATTTAAAGACAAAATGCCAAACATCATGACTATATAAATCTCATAATTGTAAATTTGTGGCGAAATATAGTGAAATTGCTGCTAATTGCTGAATATTCCCCAGGCCAAGGTCAACAGACAATGTGTTATTGCATTATTTATTAATATTTGTTCTATAATCAAATAGAAATCTGACTTTTATTTGCAAGGTATTAATTATTTTCTGAATTCTGTCTGTTTGGCAATTTTTTCCTTTGTTTCAAGAGCAGGAAAAAATAAATCCATATTTTATATTTCTGCACACAACCGTATGCTAATCAGGTCAGAATATTTAAAGAGAGATAATGTGGGAGTGCTGTGGCATGGGAAATGGCATTTAGATGCTGCAAGACAAAAAAAATCTCTTAAAGGGATGGACATCTCTTTCAGTTTTCTGGTAGATGTTGGAAAAGTTTACACTTGTGTAGAACAGTCAATTCTGTTCATCTTAATAACCTCAATCAGCTCATTCTTAAACTGAGTCTATGCTTCCCTAAGATGGTAGAATCCTAGCTATTTCATCCATTCTTGATAACTGAGATGTTTAATTCAACCATCTCCCTAAACTACACTGGAAAGTCGTGATCGGATTTAATAGCAGGCTAATGGGGCCATTGGTTTATCTGGATGCAGCAATTCCTAGAAAATCAGAGATCAGGAGTACCCTTCCTGAATGGAGTTGTCCAAATTTCCATTCATTAATTTACCAAGAGGTTTCTTTGCAGGCAGAGGTCATTCCTAATCAGTATCCCTGTGTCCAAGTGATCCAGCAGCCCCCGAGCAGGAATAGGAAAATCAGGCCAGTTAGTTTACAGGAGCTCTTAGTATCTGGATTGGTCGTACATTTTCCCAAGGATAAACAATTAATTACATGCTCCTTCAGTTTGAACTGTATTTGTAACAACTGCTTCGGTAGAACATTCAACAGAGGTTATTAATTCTTGTTGCTTACTTGAGCTTCAGACACTTATATTTCTGCGCAGGGAGAAATCAACTTACACTGGTCTGCCAAAACAAAAGTAAAATTCTGCTTTTCATATGAGCATGGTTTACTATATTAAAATATTAACATCCATCAGCCTGTTCTTAATAAAGCTTTCTATCTGTGACAGGACTTAATAGACGTGCTTTTCAGCTTACAGGCTATATGCTAGTTTATCAGTTACAAGAATCCACAACCGGTTAAGCAACTAGTTTTAGAGGATAGTTTGCTTAAGTTGAAATGACAATCAAAAGTGGGCTGTGTTCCAGATGAATACGATTTGGCATTAAGATTTCTCAGGACGAGAATGCTAAAAATAGAAGTATGTTGCCAGGTGTGGTGCTGAATTAGTAAATCAGAAAACAGGGTGTTATGAATTAAAGAGAAAGAGGTTCCATAACACTTCAACATTGATGCAGGAGAATGTCAACCCTACACAGGCACCACACAAAACTGTTTTTCTTAAAGATAACTGCAGTGCAATTACGATTATAATTATTGTAAGGATTGGTCAGAGAGTGCATTAAACCTAAATGTGTTCAACCTTCAGAATTATTCATTTGAAAGTTGGTCAACTCCATTTGATTAGCATTTTAAAGTGTTTGTTTCTCATTTTTAAGCCCATAGAAACATTTTTAAAAAAATCTCTGCATGTTAAATGAACCACTGTTGGTACTAATGTAAACATTCTGATGAGTATCCAAAGATATGACCTCTATGTGACCCCTTAACCTTGCCTGTAATTATTTGTTTGAAGACAATATGAAGTTCCCATGCTGAGAGGGACTATAATGGTTTGCAGCTCTGTGCAGCCCTATGTGCAAGTATGTACAAGAGGAGCAGGAGAGATTTTATAATAAGGAGACTACCAGATGTAAATAATAAAAATGGTTGGGGGTAAAAAGAAAAACCTAGTAATTTAGTCCAGCCCCATTACTTGGAGAGCGGCAGGGAGAAATGAATGGGGGAGGGGAAAGAGGAGGGCTGCATTACTCTGTGATGTGATACAGGAGCACATGAAGTCTCCTTCTCATCTCTGGAGTTTTTTTGTGTGTCATGTGCACACACCATTAGCGGCTCTTGGGAGGAGAGAAAACAGTCTTATCTGCTTGGTCTGATAATCTCAATTGGCCGTATTCTGATTGATAAAAGGGAGTGTAGCTACAGAGCTTTGAGTCAACTCCCAAAGGGATGCAACACATTAGTCTGCCAGTGAGGCTAGTATGGAGAAGGTTACTGTGCTCAAAATGAGCAAGTATGGACACCAAAAGATCTGAAGCCTAATTTACACTACACTTCGCGCATTCTTTTCCCACTTGACATCTGAAAAAGTAACCTACAAATTCTAAATGTTACAGCATTAAGTAAACACTAAAAACCGAAGAAAATGACAGAATAGCTTTAGATGCAGTAATCCTATTGTATTTTACTTCACTAGTTCTCGACTTCAAATAGTTACAAATGCCTTTGGTTCAAATCAAAATGTCAAGTTTAAACAGTGCAAAGTATGTATTCCAATGATAGATTAGAGTACATGTACACACCTTCTCATGTCAATTTAAGCTCAGTATATGGAGGGCAGGGAATTTGCATTATATTGACAACAGAGTAGATCAGTCTGGAAAGTTAACGTTAGCTTTACCATAATGAGACAGTGTTAGCTGACTAAATTCAAGTGACCTCTGATAATGCTGTAGTAGGACATGTATGCTTGTGTGTTTATACATTTTAAAAAAGAAATATCTAGTGCTAGTGACAGATTTAATTCACCGTTTCTTTCAGCAATGCTGTTGGAACTGAAATCAACATTGGTCAAAGGGCAAATAATGCACCCTGACTGGGGACAGTAGGCACATAGCTTCGGGTTACTTATATTGAGAAAAAACTGGAAGGGGAATAAAGGGTGACATGCTGCCATGAACAAAATCAGGTCCTTAGAAAAAGCACTCAATATTAAAACTTATTTCTGAAACTTTTTCCTTCTTAAAACTAGTCTTACAGCTACGTAGGCTATTTGGCATCAATACTGTTGGACTTTTCAAAACAGCTATCGAACAGTCCCATTTCCCCCAGCCCTGCAAATATTTCCTTTTTTTACAGATATTTAATTCCTCTTTGAATGTCACAACTGAATTGGCTTCAATCATCCTATAAGACAATGCTTTTCAGAATATTCAAGATAAATATATTTTTCACAATGTGGCATTGATTATTTGCCATATTGCTCAGTCTAAACCAACTTTAAATCCCCCAGCAACTGAGAATGTGCGTGTGTCGCTTGTTTCCACCATCATTGCTCCTTGTAGCCAGTTCGCAAGAAATGCTTCAGTTGAATACACAAGCCTCTCGTTTTTTCTTCCCTCGACCACTTCCACCCCCCTCCCACCCCGCCCACTTAGCGTTTCTCAGTGGAAGAAGTGAGAGTTAAGTCCACAATGGATCTTTTACATGATACTGCATATTAGTGCTTGCCGAACTTTCCCATTTTAAGTTTGATATTATTTGCCACCTGTGCAATATTTCCTCCATTAGCCAAGAGCTTGGATCACTGAAATGCAGCGTTCTTCACTCCAGCCGTGAATATAGATCTGTGATTGGACAATGGGGGACACAGTTTAGTGGGTGGGACCTGTCTTGGCACTTTTTTCCTTCCACATGGGTGAATAAACCCTTATCTTGCAAAGTGCCCCATCTACTGGACTGACTCAGAACGAACAACCGCTTAAATATCATTTTAAAGAGTTTCAGAATTGGACCTCCGCAGAAGTCCAATCAACGTACTGGAGTGACATGCCTCCGCTTGAAAAAAAAACCTTAATCTAAGAGCTTTTATTCAAAAATACTGTTTTCAAAACTAGCCATGAAGTCTGTAAGAACTCAAGTGGATCGTCATTATGCACATTCAATTTGATTGCCCGTGATCTTCATTCAGATTTAGTTTCAATGTCTGTTGAATTAAATCAAAAATACATCTACAGAAACTCGTGTCACATGTATAACTTAATATTACATTTTGCCTTGCTGCAATTCACTATGGTGGCAAGAATAAGCACGGGATGAATTGAATTCAGTTTGGATCTCATAATCGTAACTGAACTGGCTCTCATTCTGAACAGGGTCACTCTGTGTATTCCAACTGTGGAACAGACGTTTGTTTACTGACGATTTGATTTAATGATATCTGCACTGCTCGTTATAAAGAAGACTCACCATTTCCCTGAAGAACATCTCTTTCTTCGGTTGCTTAGCCTGTTTTAAAGCCTGAAGCAGCTTTTCAACTGAAGCTTAGGCAAGACAAGTAATTGTGTTGGGTGACATTTTTTGACAACAAAGATAGAATGCAAATCTTTGGAGGATTGCCCTTCAATAATCTGTATACAAATGGAAAATAATTCATAATGCATTTGCTAAAGCATTGACAAAATTAATACATTCCTTTTAGAAGCTGCATTCTGAACTAAGAATGCTTACTTTAGAATTTGACAATGGCCATTTTGCATCAGAAATCTGACATGGGACAATTTTTTGGGCTTCTTGTTCATTTTCTTTTTCCCCATCCCCCAATTTCACCGCCATGAGACATTTGTTACATGCCATTCACATGAGTTCTATTTCTTGCACTTAGTTGGGCATAAAAGACACTGGAGTAGCTTGGCTCCATTTCAAATGCAAACATTTGGCCTCTGCATTGAGATTTCTAACATTTCAGATAGTAAAAAATGTGAGGGTGTTTTTTGGTTGGAGGGCTGGTTTAGCTGGGAGGCGGAGCAGATAAATTAAAGACAGCTTTGCGATGATTAATAGCACAGCTTTTATGAAATGATTTTATCTGGCTGTTTGGGAAGAACAGGAAAGTGGGAATTTTCTAGTAACGGTGGATGATTGTCAAGGTGTAATATAATTTGTCAAATCAGAACTGAAATCCAAGGTTTTTTTTATATATAACTGCCACACATGCTCTGTTCTCAAAATACAATTATTGTCAAACTTCCTGTTGTGAAAAGTAGTCAATTCCAGAAAATTTTAATAACCTTAACGCATTGGTGACCCCACCTCCATTTTGATCCTTCCCCATCACTTGTTTCCCAAATGGCAAAACATACATGTCTGAATGCCTTTGAATCCTTAAACATCAGAAAAAGGAGTCTGGTTTGATCTGTAGAAACAAGTCATCTATTTTCAAATGTATTTTAGTACCCACATTCCTGGTGGGCATTTGCCTTTATTTTCTGCCCTGGGTGTGGAAATCTTGGTTGAAAAGGTCACTGTTGCCCGTCGCTAACCTCTAAATGACCCCTTGACTTTACAGTCTAAAACTGCAGGAGCTGCGAATGAGCAGGAGCCTTTCTGTACTAGCACTTATTTGCTGCTGTGGTGATAAAACTTCAGACAGCCTAATTGATGGGCTTGCTGACATAACAATACCTTGTGAAAACAGAGAGTGGCAAACGCCTGGTCTTCATTTATGGACAGCTGGAAGGGGAGTTGCACCCCCTATGAGGAGAAAGCAACCTATTTGAGGCAATGAACTTTTACGATGTTTGTGACTCTAGCACAGGCAGACATTCCATCTTAAACACTAACATTTAAAATAGTTGATGTTAGAAACCTTTAAATTAACAGATGACGAATGTGCTCATGTGAACAGGTTGTCTTTTTAATACCTTTAACAAATTGAAAAGCTGCAGAAGTGTGACTTCTAATATTGATTGTTCAGATTAGGAAATTAAAATCTACCCTTTTCGTGTTTGTTTCAGGTTTATTAATGCCAGGAGAAGAATAGTACAACCCATGATTGACCAGTCAAATCGAGCAGGCAAGTCCCAAGTAGTAACTATATTCAAGTCCCGCAGGCACAAATCCTCAACAAGTTATTCTTCAGGAGTCCCTTCACCTGGTAAATAAACTTGGCTGCCTGGCATTCTGGAAAGGCTTTTGCTCCAGAATCCCAAAGCTGGGAGCAATCTCGCTAAATTGGTGCCAACTGGACTTTCCCACCCTCACTTTCCAGAAGCTGCTTTATTTCTGTTGGTATTGGTAATTGGGCAAACATCCTTGCAGCATAAATAGCTTGTTCAATGGGTACTACTCCTGACTCACTGGTTATCTTTCTTAGCCACTATTGCTTTCCTTACTCCTCACAATCCCTTGGTGAATGTGCTTGCTTATTTTCAGCAACATTATTATTTATCAACATTAATTAAAGCTTGAATTATATTAAAGAAAAATGTTAAAAGTTCACCTAACTGGTTTGTTGTTAACAGCCAGTTGGATTAAAACACTCATTAATTGTACCAGAAGGAATAGGTATGAGACTAAAGCAGTGTTCATGACTGTACTATCATGTTCCTTTTTGCCCAAGTTAATTGATGGAGGAAGACATAGTGCCTATGTCCTTGTTACCTTTGTTTTATTGGAAATCGTAACTGGCATGATGTTATATTTCCTAAGTTAATCCCTAATGTAAAATAGCTGAAAATTAATTTGACTGTTTAAAAAAAACTGGCTTATTTATGATTTTTAAACAAAAGACACGTTGCGTTGACTATAGAATTGTGCCCTTCTGCATTGACTTGGGAAAAGCTTTATTGAAGTTTTGATTCTGAATCACAATGCTTTGATTTGATGTTGATATGCACCTGCTGCTTTCCGTCACTTTATAAAATGTTATTTATTCATGGGAATTGTATACAGCTTGTGGAGCTTATTTCTCTGTTGGGGTCAGGAATGACACTATAGTGTGAAATGAAACAGGAAGACCAGAACTCTTGCCTTAAGTGCTATGATGGTCAGAGAGAGTTTTGATTAGTTGTACAATAAAGATTAGTGAATTTGAAATCATGCAAGAATAATTTATGTGCTCCCTCTGATGATGGCAGTGATTCTAGCCGTGGTTTAGACCGACAGGTGATATCTGAGTGCCTTGCCCAAGACACTTTTTTTATTTGTTAGTTCATACCGAGAATTCAGATATCAGACACTGCAGCCAAACTTGATGTTTTTATTACTCAAATTCAACATAAACTTACATTCAAAACACATTATTGTCAAGAAACTAAAATTAGAAGGCTTATTTTTATCATCAACTTCATCCAAGTTCAGGAATGCTAAAGCCATTTGTGTTACCTCTTGCTTGGCTCAAGTCAGCTTGCTCAGCACAAGCTAATGGTTGAATCCTTAAGAGAAATCAGAAAGAAACTGTTTAAATAGCTTCTTAAAAGAACTACTTAAATGGGTACAGACACAAGGCTGACACAAGAATAATTGACCAATTGGTGTAAGTTTGCAATTCTATGAACATGGGCTCCTCGAGTCTGGCAAAGTCAGTCCCATAGTACAAACTTTGCTTAGTCAGTGAAAAAGTTGAGGAACTGCCTACAGAATTTAGTTTTGATCTCCATAATATTAAATTCTTGCACAATAGAATCATACAACATTGAAACAGACCCTTCAGTCCAACCAGTCCATGCTGATCATGTTCCCAAACTTAACTAGTCTCTGTTGCCTTCAGTTGGCCCATATCCCTCCAACACCTTTACTTTTCATGAACTTATCTTTATGTCTTTTGAACAGTGAAATTGTACCTCCATCCACCACTTTCTCTAGCAGTTCATTCCACACACATATCACTCTCTATTGCCATTCATGCCCCTTTTAAATCTTTTACCTCTCACCTTAAAAATATGCCCCATATTGCCTTCATACTTGGAATGCAATTAAAGAAGGTTCTGAAATTAGTTGTAATTTATTAAGAAAACTCTGGGCAAAATGCCCAACTACATAATTTTGGATTAAAAGATAAGGACACACAAGCATGAGAAATACTTTATTCTAATTCTAAATAAGTTAATAAATCTTCTTGGTGTTGGTGAGGGGACTTTCACTTTTCAGCATTACGCTGTACACTGCTTCTGCCTTTGTAATCTAAGACTGCAGTTTTAATGTTTCCACCTCTCAGGGGTTTGTCAAAATGGGTAAGCGGGCGCTATAGTGAATGCATTGGGTGCTCAACCTATTTTTTTAATGCTACTTGCTTTTTAAGTTTCTGGTGTTTGACAACGTATTGTGTTTGCTGTTTCAGGAGTAACTGCTGATTGTTTGGTATGTCTTTTCTTTCTCCTCTGTGTCCACGTTTGACTACAATCAGGTTTTCTTCTTGATCCTTCAGTAAGCCAAGGAGCAGCATACAGTCCAGAGGGCCAACCAATGGGAAGTTTTGTATTGGATGGTCAGCAACATATGGGAATTCGGCCTGCTGGTAAGCTACATGCAGTGCTTCCATGGCCTAAGTGTAGCGTCATCACCTTCTCTATCCCTCCCATCCACTTCATCTGTCATGCCCACCATCACAGGGTTTTCTTCTCTGCCTGCTGCCTGCCTTGCCTGTCTTCTTTGCACCCAGGGGGAAACAAATCCTTCAGACAAGAGATTTGTGAGGAATTTATCCACCTCACGGATCCTAAAATACACAAAAAAATTATAAGGGATCTTTTTCACTATCGAGTAGTCGACCTTGCTGATTTTCTGGCATCTTCTTGGATTTTATCTCCCTTCTAGGACCTATGAGTGGAATGGGCATGAATATGGGCATGGATGGGCAATGGCACTACATGTAACCTTCATCTAGTTAACCAATCGCAAAGCACGGGGGAAGTAAGTACGATCAGGCTGTTTATTCTGTCTATTACTGTAGTGCAATTTTTTTAATACCCACCCCCCACACCAATTTTTTTCTCCTTGCCCGTATTTGCATGCTATTCCAATGAAGGGCTAGTTTTAATGATTTATCTCATGACGTTTGACACCATTTTGCAAGCTGCAAAAGGTCAGCTAACTAATTTACAGTATACAGAGCAAATTAGGTCTGGAGTAATTCTGTTTAATTATGAAGCCCAGAGAATCAAACTCAAGCAGCAAATGAACAATTGGGACATTTAACGGAAAAGAAACATCTTCAGGGCACCAATTGACTTGAGAGAAATTAACCAGGCTTCATGAAGCAATAAAAACGAGAAGTGAGACTGTCCTTTGAGTGACATAAACCTGTCAGGAAACGATTGATGCATGAATTATCCTATATGCAAAAATGAAATGTTGCAGTTCCCAATCTGCAGTCTAGATATATTGTGATATATGGTGCTGCAATATATTTCTCACTGGGAGCACACCACCCCCCCCCCCCCCCCCCACCAACACCCCCCTCCAACCACCCAGCACCACCATATCCCCATCCCATACCCAAAAGTATATTTGTTGCCTCCAAAGCAAGATTAAAATAAAGAGAACAGAAAATGTAAAACAAAACAGTAACAGACATTAAGAGGTGACTGCAAGTGAAGGAATGGAATCTGCAGTGAAGCTGATTGGCTGCAGTCTAAATAATCCATCAGTTGGAGTGTGTCCAATGTATGCGATGTTTGAGGAATTCAGATACAGCAAACAGCAATACATCACTGAGGCATCAGAGCATGAAGTTTTATTTAATAACTGAAACTCTTTGCTACCATTGAGCTTAATGCTTACATTTGAAAAAGAATGGCAGACTATTTCATTATTAAACCACCTTCAATCCTTTTGTACTCAAAGTTGTATGTCCAACCCACAAAAAATGACTTTCTCTGCAGTCGCTCAACAGCGCTGGATTGTTTCAGATTATTTAAAATAATGGTTATAGTTTCTTGTGAGATATTTGAGGAGGTTACCATAGTACATTAGTGATGGAGTCAATTTCGTGCCTTCCTTTCTTTACTGATGCAGTTAGAAAAATGTTAAAAGCAGTGTTCCCTAAAACAGCCATTGAGACAACATTTTCTCAGCTTGGATAATTCTTAATATAGGCCATATAATTTCTGGCCTATTTAATTACATAACATATTTTATGCTTCATAACCAATTACATTAATGGCTTAATACAGATAATATTATCCTCCTTTTATTTGATTATGGAGCCACACAATATGGTATATTTGGTACTTAATTATCATCATCCAGTGAGCATGCCGCTGTGCTAGAATAAACAGAGCTGAGTCGGACTTATTAAAGAGTGCAGACAGTATTATTGTCTCAGTATGGTTTTACCACTGTGGCTACTAATGTACTGCAAATCTACCTCAAACAATGACAACGGCTTATAGGTTTTTTAGATTACTAGCTTATAGTATCACTAAAACCTATTCTAAATCTTCTTGGTAGGTGCTAGAGGGTGGTTGGAGGTTAAGTGAATTTCCTCTATTTTAGATCTGCTTCATAAACCATGTTGATAGTCATTTTGCACTAAAATGAGCTCAAGTTAGATGAATGAAATCTGTGATTTAAATACTATTTTCTGGCAGGTATTTCCTCCTAAATGCCCATATCCCATTCTCTGAGCAACAGGTATTGGCTCTTTTCTTCCCTTTGTGTTTCCAGTTTCATTCATGTATTACAGAGAGGCAAATACAAGGGCCCACTCTACTGGTAAAAATATTCCTAAAATAGATTGAGAAGCACTTTCTTCATTTTCCTGAAAAAGCTATTAATTTTATGTGAATTTCTTTATTTGGAAATACTAAGTGTGTGAAAGTGAGCTCTCATTGCATCAGATTTCTTGCATGTAGATGTCTTCTTGGTCCCTTGCCATATTTCTTTGAACAATATCTTCTCTGATTCTGCTTAATCTTTAGTTTTTTTTCTATCGGTCCCTGTATTCTTTTTTGCCTGTAACTTGATCTTTTTTCTTTCATGAACCGATGTATCTCCTGTGACCTATGAGGAAGATTGAACGCGTGGTTATTGAATTAATCATTGTGACTAGTGCATTTGATTTATTATCATAAAATATCTGCAAATGTGTAATAATATACATCAATAACACTGTAACTCTATATGTACAGAGATGTATGTGCAGACCATATAAGGAAACTGCTAATGAGACATAAGAATAAGCTCTTAAGGAATGCATTTTTCAGAAATGTTAACAAATTTTAATTGTTTGTTCTTGCCTTTTCAGGTTTGCAAGGCATGCCAGGGGACTATGTATCTCAGGGTGGTCCTATGGGTATGAGTATGGCGCAGCCAAGTTACACTCCTCCCCAGATGACCCCACACCCTGCCCAGTTAAGACACGGACCCCCAATACATTCCTATCTCCCAAGTCACCCACATCACCCGGCCATGATGATGCATGGAGGACCCCCGCCTCACCCTGGAATGCCAATGTCAGCACAAAGCCCCACAATGTTAAATCCTGTGGACCCCAATGTTGGGGGACAGGTTATGGATATCCACGCCCAATAGTATAAGGGAAAAAAAAGAGAAACAAAAATGTAAGACTTTAAACTTTGAACAGATGTTGACACTTAATGGAATTCCAGACGAGCTGTGATTTTGTTTTCACTCGACGCCAGCAGAGGACCAATGGCAAGGCCAGGCAAATGTGAAGCCAAAAGCTTTCTTCACATGAAATTAACTCCAGTGTAAAGTTCCTCTGGAAAAGGACTGAAAGATTTATTACTACTGTAGCATAAATATAGGAACTAAGTTAACTTGTACATTTCTGTTGATCACTCTATTTCTGTTGCTTCCAATAGTTTTTAGAAAGAAAGTTATCCTTTTTCCACACTATGTGTGTTGTTCCCAAAATGGTTGTCCTCGTACAGCAAATGGAGCCACGTTTCAGACCAGATTGCCCAGATCCAGCCACCTTGCCATAGAGGAAGGAGCTAATATGAAGATCTGTGAGACTTCTTTGGATGCAGCCATAGGCGAAAGGTTTTGAGAATGCACTAACATACCTAATTTTCTCTGGAACAAATGTGGCCTGTCACAACAAAGCCTACTTGGTCCACCTGAAGGGCTTATGTCTGATCATATTCTGGATTGACTCTTCTTCAAAGAGCTTGTTGATGGAAATCTGAAGATGAATTAGCAACTTCCTGCTATGGCTGTGGGCCTCAGCATTGAGAAAATGTTGTCACAAAAACAACTAAAAATGCTCTTGGGCAGACTTTTCTTAATGAAATTTCCTTTTGCTGGTCTTGCACCAAAACAGACCTTTTTAAATGAACTCAAACTGCTTGGAACAAGCAACGATAAAAAAATACTGTAACATACTTGGTACAGAGAGTTCAGTATATTAATTGTTACATGTTAGATATCTATGTGTTTACCTCAATGAGAAATAACGAATGTTTTGCTAGTATCAAATCTGCTGTGGAATTGGTATTGTATGTCAATGAATTCCTTACTTTTATCAGCACGTGTCACTAGAAGAAAATGCTGTTTTCCTTGCGAGCTTTGTCAGATTACATAAATACTTGTATGAGGACTGTGACGTATGTTTAAAAGGTGTTCAGTCACAAAATGCCGTAATAAATATTTCATTTTTAGATTTTTTTCTGTTTAATAACACCTGTAATGGCTTCAACTTTCTTGGGACATAACAACAGACTCCTCCAGAAGTGTGTGCAGCTGAAGTTTTTGTTTCTGTTGTTGGGATAGTTCAGTCCTGTAAGGTTCACATTTAACCCACGGATGTGAGGTTTTCGATTTGATCCCAGGCACTCCTGAGTGATATTTGAAAGATGTGCTTGTTACTTCTTCTGATGTGGCCATTGGTTTCACAGAAACAGGAGAATTTTTATCTTTCTTTCTGTAGCATGAGCAGAAAAGCAACTGGAAATTCTGAGCTCAATGAAAAGTAAGCTTGTGGAATATTTTACCAGCGTTTAGAGAAAAAAAAGACAGGGTAACTTCTCTTACGAAAAAAAATTGTACAGCATTTTCTACACAAACACACCGGGAGCATACAAAATCCGGCTGTTCGCGTGAAGAATCTTTTATCAGTAGCTATTGAGTTTAAGTCGAAATTGAAAAATGAAACGAGCCACCAAATTCAACTCTACAGAATATTTCTATATCTGCGTGTCGCGATGTTTACAACTCTAGAGTCCCCCAGAATTGTGTTTTCACTGGTTAGTAAAGTCTTGAAAGTTCATTTAAAGTAAGCCAACCTTGACACAGCTCTTTCTCCCCACTCATCCAGTCCATACTCCCACCAAGGCGAGCGTGTATAACTGTCGGCTGATTGCAGCCAGGATTTCTGATCCTCAAAAATCAAGCAGCCTGAATTGCTCCAGAGATTTTGTTTGCAAAGTCAGGATGGTGGCGGGACTGGGAATGACATATTTATAGAAATGTGGAAAATCAGATCGGGCAGCATTTGAAGTGAGTTATATTGTATTTAAAACCCTGGAGGTTTCTTTTTTTTTGTTTACAGAGCTTCTTAATAAAAGTTTATTTAAAAAAAAAGAGCCTGGGTTGATACCATTAAAATATGTTATGTACGAACAGTCATGGATAAAGTTTTTTGGCATGTTTCAATATGTTGTATTGTGAGCTGCAGACACCAAATGGACCAGCTGATGTGTTTTATCATAAAGTGTTTTGCTTTTGGAGACTCGTATTTACTGAACGTCAGTCATATTCATTTCCATTTCATTCACAGTCTTTTTTCACATTTTGGGAACTAACCTAATCCCTATCGCCTGTTGCAACTTCTCTTCCAACCGAGAGTTCGGTGGGGAAATTTCGATTCTAGTTGTCCAACTTTTTTTTAAAAATTCGCTCTCGTGCGCTGTTCTCTTCGCTCCCTTTGCATTGCGAATTCCAGCTCCCCCCGCCCTACTTCAGACTGGTAAAACAGGCTCGGGATTTCAAGGCAAAACATCGTCCTTCCCCCGTTCAGAAAGCAACCGCGCGTTTCTTGTGCAGTGAGCATGTTGAACCTTGTCACTTTTTTTTGTGCTTTTTAGTTCCTGTGTGTCCCTTGGTGCAGTGCTGCAGCAGCCGCCGTATGACCTCCTCCTCAAATATATATGGTGCTTGTGGCAATCCAAAATCATCTCTGACCCCAAGTACACACACAAAAAGCAAACTTCTCCAAACTACGAGAAAAAAAGAAAGCCCTTCCATTTTGTTGCCGTTAACCCAGGCAGTGGGATTGCTTTCGGTGTTTATTTTACAAGAGTTGGTCTTAGGTTTATTCGGTTGACTATTCGTTAATAAATTAAAATAATGCATGTTGTTTTTGTCCGGGCATTCTTTGAGGCAGACCGCCAGCTAATAGTTCTCGCCATAATCCTTGGTAGGATTGCTAGTTGCATTAATGGCGTGGGTCGCAAAATGAGCAACTGTGCTACAGTTTAAAACTGAAAAGGGAACCGTTTGCTTTTGACTAAAATCACAAAGAATGATGAATTAAGCCTGGCGAGTGTGGACCCTCCCATTGTATCTCCTTCAGCTCGCTAAATCTGGTTCTTGAGCTATCACCACAAACAAATACGGCGTTTTACAATTTTATTTTTACTTTAAAATACAGATTGAGGTTACAGGGTGGACTCTGCGAACGCTAAGTTCACATTTGCTTTGGAGCCAGAACCCACTTTAAGAAGACAAGTCTTTTGTGCTGACGGCAATGGTCTTTTTCTGTAGACCAGCCAGGAGCCTAGTCCGCCCCATCAAACTGGAAAGTTGGCTATGGGCTGCACTGTTAAATGTAATCTTGAGGAAATTGATTAAAATGAAACAAACAGTTCCACTAAAGCAATTTAAAGGCGGAAATCTATTTTAAAAAATCAAAGTTCAACAAAAATTCTATTTACATAATTGACAACTGCAAATGCAAAACTATATTTTTATATCGCAAGTAAATTATAAATAAAACAGGGCAAGTCATCAGATTTCTTTAGATTTGATTACTGGAGCCCGTCCCCAATAAATTACTACAGAAATGAATGATGAGGCAATAATGGTTATGTCTTCGCCACCAACTTATTTACACTTAAGAATATGTTAGTACCAGCGGAGCAAAAGGCAGGACATTTGAATTGTCTGTTTCTTCCCCCACATTTGCCATTTTGGAATTTTAAAAAAATAACCATTTTAGTTGTAAACATGTTACTATGGAGACTACGTGTATCCCAACCCCTAGAGCCCAGAGTGGGTCAGAGAAAACGCCGCTATTTCTGGAGATCATTTATCACTGTCACTAGATAATGATTCCCGCAGCAAGCCCCTATTGATGTTTATAATTGCATTATCTCATATGGAATGATCAATGAAAACGGGAGCCAGGCATGGGATAATTAGAAAACGCTTCCAAACAAAAAAAAACTTCTTGGTCCCTTTCAAAAGATAGCCCCCACCCCCATAAAAAAAACCCTTTATAAACTCGATTCACGCCTGGTTTTAGCCTTGGTCAGATTTTTTTTTCGCCTCTAAATTCAGAAAGGTTACTATTCCGAAGTCTGAAATGTCCTCAAATAACCAATGTGAACAGGAAAAAATGAATCAATTCGGATTGTGTTACTGCCTCTCAAGGAAGTTATGACAAATTACCTGTGAACGCTTTCTGAAGAATCTTGGCTTTTAGCTCATCACCCAAGTAAATCAATGCAAATAAATGGCTGGACTGCAGGTCTCAGTTCCACTCTGTGTGTGCGCACTATTATCTACAATTCATTTCGGCTCTCTTCTAAAGCTGTTACTTCTGATTTCGTCATTTGTCAGTGTTTATGTATGTTCTTTGATTTTAGAAGGTTTGTTTTCCAGCCTCAAGTGTAATCTACAAAATATTCACCAATTGAAAGCGAACGCGAACCTCTTTTGAGGACAATTAAGAGAGAGATTGATGCAGTAGTTTTGCGTTATCACAAAACTTCCAGTTCAAAATGTGTCCCAATTAGAATCGTGATTATTATATTTTGAAACACGTTTTGGCTGTGAAAGAAACTCGCTCTGGGAAGGTACAGGCAGCCATCCCATACCACACGTTAGTTGAATTTAACGTCTAGATATCTTTTCTCGTTACCTTTCAATGTCGTTTTTTCTTCCGTGAAATCGATGTAATATGGGGAAAATGATGACCCTTCGTCCCTTTGTTAAGTTTTGCAACTGTTGTACGGTCACGTTTAACACTGAATTGAATTCAGTCAGAAGCCGTTACATCAAAAATTGGCAACGGGAGAATGGGAAAGGTTTACTTCATTTTATTTTTGTCAGATCCAAATTTCTGCTTCGCTGTAGATGTGCTTTAAAAAGTCTTGATATAAGCTGTCGATATAGTAAATGATGACTCATATTTACCCAAGTTGCACGGTGTGGATTGATGGGTTCTTACTCTGTGTATCAGGCTGAGTTAATAGCCTCTGATTATTTGCCGGAGAGCCAGGAGTCTGTTATAGCAGGTTATATGTTTAGCTTTTCTTCCAATTCAATTCTTGCTGAACCTGTACTTTGTGGATCGGTTTCAGAATCAGCTTCTCACTTAAGCTGGATCCCTAATATCTCATTGAACAATAGAATGGGTCTTTGTAAGAATTTTGTATATCGGAATATTCGAACGCATAGTCACAATATCGTGGACAATAAAAGGGAGAAGTCCAAGTTGGAATATAAAGGATCTTATATTGTTATTAAAATGTATAAATACAGGAGACGTCAGTTATCCTTATCTATAGGTAAGGAGTTTTCATCTCTCTCTGTGGTCTTGTGTACAACACACTAAACATACTGCACTGAGTGTACATGAAAACAGCGCACGTACACAGTTCATTTCGCGTTTACAGAGAGGGAATCTGATTAGAGCCACGTCTTTATCTCCTGTATTTACTGGAGAGAGCTTGGGTGACTTTTACCTAACGGATTATGTATGAAGACATGAGACATCGCCTTGCAATACAGATGTATGCAATATGAAGCAGGATGTCGGAGTTTGTATCACAATTGAAAGGTTAGGTTAATGATAGGAGACACATGATCGGAAGATTTGGGGAGGGAGAGCAGTTTTCCTCACAGTGTAAACAATCATTACTTCATCAGAAAATCGGAATTTCCTGGCGGCACCAATCAGGTTACTGGATCTCAGTTCTTATTTAGAACAAGCATGTTTATGTATTTCTATATAGAAAAACAAGAGGCCTCAGATTATTCCCGCAGAAAGCTGGGGAAATGTTTTTTAACATAATTATCCCCAGTGGGTAACTGCCAACTCCTATCTGCTTTCGAAGATCGAGACCGAGGGACGGGGAGGGGTTAATAGTGGCATCAATCTATTTATTATTTGTAATATTTTTCCATCGTTACATGTAAGATCTGCAGTTCTGCGGAGACTCTGAGTTGATAAGAAACCCGGGCGAGAAAGACAGGGAAACGAATACCATCACAACACGCCAGTTAGATCGACTCGATAAACACCCTCGCGATTTACACGGCGGGTTTTTTTTCTTGTTGGAAATGATTTTATTATAAAGAAATGCAAATAAAATTAAAACCGACCATCATTTTCCCATTAGCAATTTGATTTATAAATACGCATGGCCAATCAAAAAAGTGTGCCGCTTGATCTGCAGAATACTTACTATCAATATTACATGGACGATTGCAAAAAAAAATTAAAGTCCGCTGTAACAAGGAAAGCAGCGAGCTATTAGAAGCGCTGATTAATAACTAGCTGGATAATGTTCATAGCCTTTTCTGCTCGACTGCCTTTTGAATTAGAGACGGTTCCACACTCTTCAGAGTGCCTATCTCTAGAAGAATGAATGACGAATATTTTGCCTCTCTCTCTTTCTCTCTCCTCGAACTTAATGATGTAAATATTCTAATTAGTAAATCACATTTGCTGAAGGCAAGACCATGAGATTGAATCATCGACATTTCTGCAAAAAGACGACCAAGTTGAACATTCACCATCGCTTGGATGATAGGAAATGTCTTTTTTTTATTTATATATAAACAAGCATATATAAAACTTGAGATAAAGTTCTGCCTGCAGCTTCTGTCTGAGGAATCTTGGTTATTCTCAATCTGCTAAGATTTAATTAGAAGCCCCAGGCGCGACGCGCGAATCAAGACCCTTTTTTTTCTCATTAGTTTCTCCTCACTAATCTTGGGTGTTATGTTGGCTTAAAGGTTGTCAACATTTGACCAATTTCGTAAAAAAAAAACACTATCGCTCCAGGAGTCGCAAAGCACGGCAGATAAATCAGCGGAACTAACAGGCGCAAAAATGTTGATAATTTATCGTTTACAAATTGTTGTTATTTGCTTTAATATTTTTCTTTTTCCTTGCAGAGAGAAAGGTTATAAATACCCCGCGGGTGGTTCAGGGCTAATGCGCTATTAATTGCATGAAGATTTCATGATAACTGTAAATAAGAGTCTTGGATTGAGAGCTGGGTTTTGTCTGCACTTGGTAATGGCAAGGGGGTGGGAAGTGGTACCCCTTTTATAATGGCCCAAGGACGGTGGGAGGGAGCGACATTGGAGCGCCCCCTACTGCCCAGCAGCACCGTGCCGACCCCCTGAAACTGACCAGCAGCCCAACGGGGGGGGGGGGGAGGAAGAGCAGCATACATCAACAATCCCGACCATTCATACATAATGTTTGTAATCAGGACAGCTTTAATCATCAATTATGTACAAACACACACACACACACACACACAAGAGGAATATACACACAAGCAGGAAGACAATGGAAACCGATCACATTACAGGTATGAGATGCCTAACTCCGCAGGTATGTTACAGCGTTTTGCAAAAAAGAAACCACTCAATTCAATTCCAACGTTTGGGTTTCTTGCCCTGCAATTGCAATTTGAAGTATTTTTTTTAGAAAGGTAAAGAATTAGAATGCTTATTGCAATTCATCCTTTGCAGAATCATGACTCTTTGTATCTCCCCCCCCCCCCCCGCCGCCAAAAAAACAGTGCTCATCCTCATAGGATGTAACGTTTCGGCTCAGAAGGGCAACGTGAACTACTTACAATACCTCCTAGAAACGATCGCATTGTTTTTGTATATACTGAGGCGGAGAGATGGAAAAGTTACTGACATCGTACGCATGAAAGTAGCCTGTGGCATCGTAGACGAAAGTTAATATTCTGGAACATCGGCCAACTAGCGAGCAGCCCGTTCTCCGGGGATGGTGTGTTTACCTGCGCAATTAATCCAAACATAGTCTTTCAGTAGAAATACATATCTGAGGCAGTACTGGCCGACACTCTTTCCCATCTTCAAAGATCAGTGCTCAGCACCAGTTAGATTTTAAAACTTTTTTTTTAAAAAAAGCGGATTCCATGACCCATCCAACATTAAGATAAAAGTAAATGATCACATCGCATGTTCAGTTAATAAACAAAATACATACCACCTACTCAATTCTAAACCACATTTATCACCCTAACAGTAAACCGAAAGTCCGTGCTTACTGCCTATGAGAGGAGGATGACAAGTCCTTGTTCCTATACAATATTGAAATTAGTCATCGAGCAATCTTAGAATATTATGCAAATCGAAAGTGCTTTGTCAAAATTGTATCGTTTAAGCATTGACCCAAACCCTTTATTGCGACAGTTCTGATCATTTAAAAGTATCTTGGCTCAGCTTAAGGTTGAATCACAATGCTCATCTCAAATAGCCAGCCAATTCTATTGTTATAGTAACTGGAGAGTACAATATTCAGCCAATAATCCGCGAAGAACAGATTGCAACAAATAACTACATCGCTCGATATTTAAGCAGCGAACATGGTGTATCCATCTATCTATCTGCTTGTTGTGAATTCACTTGCAACAGCATCTCTTCCTCAGCCACGGAAAATTAAAACAATAAGTTCAAAATTGTTCTGTAAAATATTTTATCAACCTTTGACTTGGTCCCTGAAATGCTTTACCAGGATCAACTTAAATCATTCTCTCCTAAAGACAGTAGGAGCAACCAAACCATATGTCACCTTTGTTTTAAAATGATCAACTTAGCAGCCAGACATCAGTGATCCCAAATCAAAACAAAATGTTACTCGCACCACAAGACAGCAAATGGAAGAAGGATTGAATAAGAGAGAAAGTCAAATGAAGGAAACATTTCTGAGATCTGATTATGAAAGAGCTTGACAAACTAGAATTATTAAGGGAAGGTGGGTTGCATGTGTAATGCTCACAAATTTACTATGATGCTAATACTATTCTTGTAAATAAATGTTGATAAGTGCAATTATGCTTTAATTTATATCAGACACTAGAATAAATCCATTACAAAACAATGTCCATCAGCCAAAAAATATTTCAGTAGAAAACATAATTCATATTATTTGTTTTGCATAGAGCTATGTTTGATCTGGGGAAGGTTTACCCTACAGAATCAGTTTACAAGTTGGAGCTAACACATAGGCTCCAGAAAGAGAAATTTAAACAATGCACTGGAAGTCTTGTTGGTAGATTAAAAGGTGAATCCACATGATGGTTAATCTGTCAAGACGTAAGCCATAAACAGAATGAGAGATCCAAACATTTCACAAATCAAAATGCTTAAGTTTTCTTTTTTACATCATGAAAACAAATGTGCTATTTCGTAACAATGATAAGCAAGCAGGCATTGACTGAAATGTTTAAGGTGAATGACAATTTGCAAGTAAAGCTCATTGTAAAGTATGCTTTACGAATGAAGGATCAGGTATATACCATATCCTCAATAAAAATGACAAGAGTTATTACTAAACTAGATGCTGGAAGGAAGAGTTTTAAAGGGAAGCCATGTTTGGCAATGAGGACCCCTAGTTAGCAGCCAGAAACATTGGTGCTGAAAAGCAATAGCTGGTGACAAGAACTTTTTTAAGCTTCAAAGACTGCAGCTGACAGCAATATATACTTTTCTAATAACACTTAGTGGCAGAGGATAGTTTACCATTCATGAAAAGCCATGCTGTCCATAGCTCCATTAATTTTGGTATTACAGTAAGTTAATCTTAAATGACTGTCATAAGGATATATGATAACTGACTAGAAATTGGAAAAAAATGCAAAAGTACTTGAATGCATTCACCAGGATTGTCAGTAAAATGAACACTGGCACTCATACCTTTATTTTGTCTTGTTTATGATTCACATTACAAATCGCCTTGCTCTCTATCATGTCTCAGCTGACAAGTGTATTTTTGATTTACTGTTGAACAAACAAGAAGCTAAAATTTTGAAATATTTAATTGAAAACCATGGATAAGTTGCCTTTGGATATATATACCGATATATTGTATCAATGATTGTCCATTGATATTCCTCAGGGGGAAAAAAAGTGTCTTTTTTTGAAACCGACAATATATTTACTCTCCCAAATATTTACCATCTTGTTACACTACCATTTTCTTTCAACTGGAAAGAAAAATGTGATAGAGCTACAGAATTTCCATGGCCCCCATAGTATTCTGCAGGCAGCTAGCAGGAAATATAAATTTATTGCAATAAAATTTAGAAATGCCATTCCCTTTCTACACTCCTCTCTCAAATAGAAAATTGAATCCTGCTCTTTATGCATCTCCAACGGTCATGTGAAAAGTAGGGTGAGAAAAGACAAGACCAATCAATACATAACCTGTCCACGTGTTCAATCTTGTGCACTACTCAGCCCAATCGTTAGCTGTTGGGGAAGGGGGAAGAAAGTCCAGAGAAACTGCATCTGGTCATCAGGCAGAAAACGGACCAAAGACTTCCTGAGGTGAGCAACTGTGAGTGACAGGCTGGCTGTGATTTGAACTCTTGACTTTCTGCTTGGGAGTAAAATGTCCAACTGCTTGAACAACTGGGCAGTGATGTATTCACATAACCCACCTACTGATACAGGGTGGGGGAAGGATTAGTATAGAAGCAGGATAAACAAATGGAAACAAACAACGATTTATCAAAGAGTGGTCTCCTTCACATTCATATCTTCCAGTGTACAGTGCTACTTCCAAAATAATTTGCCTGAGACAGTCTTTCTGCAATAAACACTGAAACAGTTTAGCATTTTAGTCAAAATTAAAGTCTGTACTCATTGGGAGACAGTTCCTGAAATAAAAAAAAGTTACAGGTTTTTATTTGTTTTTGTAAGATCATAATTTTATCCACTATGTCACCGGTGCATATTCCTCACCCAACAATTGAATTTCATTTTCCTAACTCATTTAGTTAATCTCATCTCTCAAGAATGCGGTGTTGCCTTTGAGTACTTTGCGTGTACAGGCATGGAGGGGGATAGAAAATATAAGCAGGAATGTTGAAAAACCAGCTCAGGCCTTACCTTTTCACTCAAGGTCACCTGCCAATCTGCAAGTGACCTTTAGTTTCACAAATATAATCCAGTTTGATCCATGCTGATGAACGTTTCGTGCCCGCTGCAATTTAATCTGGTCACTACAGGGCTAGCTGGTATTCAGGATGTACGGCTATGTTTCCTTGCTCCATTTTCTAGCTGAGCTCACTGTCATCACTTCATAGTCACTCATCACTTTTCAGTTTGCTTGCTCTTCCCTCTTTGATCCAGCCTTTCTTGTCATCTGAATGCAGCATAATTAATAATACTGCAAATACTATTTTATACCTCCTCCCAAATACACAATTAAATATGATTTTAAGCGAATTATTTGCAATTACTTCCTCATTCAAATCCCCTCATGGGAAGGTGCTTAAGTGCTAAGCAATTTCTGTTTTAGATTTATATTTGTCTGGATTAGTCCTACCATTGTATTAAAACTTCATTATGTAATTAGAATCAATGCTTATGCTAACTGAGGTTTAACAAATCATCAAAACAGACAAATATGCAACATAAGTGTAATGGAAAGTTGACCCCTTTTCTTAAATCCCCTTCTCAGTTAAACTCTGGTTTCCATAAGGCCTCCATTTTGGTAAATGTCATTAGCACACATCGGACTATTAGTGTGTTGACCCTGTCTCTATTTCCAGGGTCAACCTAATTTACATTCTGTGGCCAAATGTATGGCATCAACAATGTTTCTCATTGGGCGCTTGCATTTTAGCAGGAATTTCACTATAACCTTATGTTAAACATATATGGCACCTAATACATTCACAACTAATACACGTTTTTGTAAGGAATAAAACGACTTGGGAATAATGGTCCGACGGTGGCTAAGTTGAAAACGTAGTGATAGCATTAAAGGCAAGGCTTATAATGGCACCAAAACTTAATGATAAAGGGGATTTTAAAATTCAGCAATGAGTTATTGAAAAGTTGATGAACAAGGAGAAAGCAAAATACAAAAAGTAAGCTAGCAAAAGACAAAAAAAAGATTAAAAGACAACAAATCCCCTGCTTCTGATTACCTAAAACCTAGTATTTCATAAGAGATAGCAAATAGATTGGTTTTGATCTTCCAGTGTTCTTAAGATTCTAGACAGTTCCTATGGACTGGAAGGTAACAATCCTTATTATACGCCATCTGCTGTTGAAGAAAAGAGCGAGAAAGAACAGAGGGATCACAGACTAATCAGCCCAACATCAGTAGATAGAAAATGCTAGAATGTGTAAGAGGATACTCTCCAACCTTGGCTGTTTCTGCATCTCTTATTTCAATCCCTTCACTGATGATGGCTGTCTAGACCCAAATTCCTGAATTTATCCCAAGAAGTCTCTCTACTTTTTTTTAGATAGATTACTTAGAGTGTGGAAGCAGGCCCTTCGGCCCAACAAGTCCATACTGACCTGCCGAAACGCAACCCACCCAGACTTATTCCCATACATTTATCCCTTCACCTAACACTACGGGCAATTTAGCATGTCCAATTCACCTAACCTGCACATTTTTGTACTGTGGGTGGAAACCAGAGCACCCAGAGGAAACCCATGCAGACACAGGGAGAATGTGCAAACTCCGCACAGACAGTTGCCTGAGGTGGGAATTGAACCCGGGTCTCTGGCGCTGTGAGGCAGCAATGCAAACCACTGTGGCACCGTACTTCTTACCTCCTTTAACTTTTCTTTCTTAAAACTTATCTTTTTGAACAGTTGTTCATCTGTCCTAGCATCTTCTGACATGTAAGAAAGTAAAATGTTGTTTGATCATGTTGCATTGTGGGAATTACCACTTTTGGATGAGACATTAAACCGTTAGGTCTCTCGGGTGGATTTAAAAGATCTGAAGGCAGTAATGTGCAAAAACACAGGCAAGTTAGTTTTGATGTCCTGACCCATACTTATCCCTCAACCAGCATCAGAAAAACAGATTAACTGTTCATTATCTCAATTATTATTGGTGGGAGCTTGCTGTGCATAATTTAGCTACTATGTAATCCTATAGAAGAGCACTGACTACACTTCAAAAAATAATTAGTTGGCTGCAAAGCACTTTGGAACGTCCATTAGTCATGGAAGGTAAGACATAAATGCAAGTTCTTCATTCTTGGACATTTGATGACGTATTCTATCACTTCAATAATAACAGTAATTGGATAGAAAGTGGGCAGGCATAATAAAGATAAGGTTATGCCATACAGATGTACAGCACCTCATTGGATGACGAGGAGAAAAGACACACAACTGTGCTTTTGAACACACTAATCATGCTCCATCACTTATTCAACTTACCATTCATGATAAGTCGATCAGAGTTAGGGAAACAATGCCTATTTGCACTGAAATTGTACTGTGTCCAAAGAGTTATATTGTTGATTACTGTAAAAAAAAATGGCAACAGAATTTGTACCTTTGGCAGCACACGAAGAAGTCAAGACTAAGATATATTCATGATGATACAGTCAAATAGGAAAGCATTTTTATGCAGTGGGCACATAGATGATTAACATGAGAATACCTCAAGGAAACCATGATAAACAGCTCCAACAATTGAAAAATTTTCTTCAGCATCTGCATCTTTAACATATTCCTACACCACCAGGTCATCTCCTTGCTGTGCATTACCTACGTCCTCTGGCTGCAAGAGTTTGACATCTTGTTGAATGCCAAATCTGTGTTATAGATTTTGATGAGGCAAGATTGTATTAAAGGAAAGTATCTGAATGCCTAGGTGTTACAGACTTATTGCAATGACTTTTGTTGACATATGAGGTAAAAACAATGACTGCAGATGCTGGAAACCAGATTCTGGATTAGTGGTGCTGGAAGAGCACAGCAGTTCAGGCAGCATCCAAGGAGCTTCGAAATTGATTTTTCGGGCAAAAGCCCTTCATCAGGAATAAAGGCAGTGAGCCTGAGGCGTGGAGAGATAAGCTAGAGGATGGTGGGGGTGGGGAGAAAGTAGCATAGAGTACAATGGGTGAGTGGGGAGGGGATGAAGGTGAAAGGTCAGAGAGGAGAGGGTGGAGTGGATAGGTGGAAAGGAGATAGGCAGGTAGGACAAGTCCGGACAAGTCATGGGGACAGTGCTGAGCTGGAAGTTTAGAACTAGGGTGAGGTGGGGGAAGAGGAAATGAGGAAACTGTTGAAGTCCACATTGATGCCCTGGGGTTGAAGTGTTCCAAGGCGGAAGATGAGGCGTTCGTCTTCCAGGCATCTGGTGGTGAGGGAGCGGCAGTGAAGGAGGCCCAGGACCTCCATGTCCTCGGCAGAGTGGGAGGGGGAAGTTGAAATGTTGGGCCACGGGGCGGTGTGGTTAATTGGTGCGGGTGTCTCAGAGATGTTCCCTAAAGCGCTCTGCGCGGAGGCGCCCGGTCTCCCCAATGTAGAGGAGACCGCCTCGGGAGCAACGGATACAATAAATGATATTAGTGGATGTGCAAGTAAAACTTTGATGGATGTGGAAGGCTCCTTTAGGGCCTTGGATAGAGGTGAGGGAGGAGGTGTGGGCGCAGGTTTTACAGTTCCTGCGGTAGCAGGGGAAAGTGCCAGGATGGGAGGGTGGGTTGTAGGGGGGGCGTGGACCTGACCAGGTAGTCACGGAGGGAATGGTCTTTGCGGAAAGCGGAAAGGGGTGGGATGGGAAATATATCCCTGGTGGTGGGGTCTGTTTGGAGGTGGCGGAAATGTCGGCGGATGATTTGGTTTATGCGAAGGTTGGTAGGGTGGAAGGTGAGCACCAGGGGCGTTCTGTCCTTGTTACGGTTGGAGGGGTGGGGTCTGAGGGCAGGATGTAGATGAGATGCGTTGGAGGGCATCTTTAACCACGTGGGAAGGGAAATTGCGATCTCTAAAGAAGGAGGCCATCTGGTGTGTTCTGTGGTGGAACTGGTCCTCCTGGAAGCAGATCCAGCGGAGGCGGAGGAATTGGGAATATGGGATGGCATTTTTGCAAGAGGTAGGGTGGGAAGAGGTGTAATCCAGGTAGCTGTGGGAGTCGGTGGGTTTGTAAAAAATGTCAGTGTCAAGTCGGTCTTCATTAATGGAGATGGAGAAGTCCAGGAAGGGGAGGGAGGTGTCAGAGATGGTCCAAGTAAATTTAAGGTCAGGGTGGAATGTGTTGGTGAAGTTGATGAATTGCTCAACCTCCTCGTGGGAGCAGTCATCAATGTAGCGGAGGAAGAGGTGGGGAGTGGTGCCGGTGTAATTACAGAAGATCAACTGCTCTACGTAGCCAACAAAGAGACAGGCATAGCTGGGGCCCATATGTGTGCCCATGGTCTGGAGGAAGTGGGAGGATTCAAAGGAGAAATTATTAAGGATGAGGACCAGTTCGGCCAAACGAATGAGAGTGTCGGTGGAAGGGTACTGTTGGGGACGTCTAGAGAGGAAAAAACACCTGGTCATGGCGGATGGAGGTGTAGAGGGATTGGATATCCATGGTGAAGATGAGGCGTTGGGGGCCGGGGAAACGGAAGCCTTGGAGGAGGTGGAGGGCATGGGTGGTGTCTCGAACGTATGTGGGGAGTTCCTGGACTAGGGGGGATAGGACAGTGTCGAGGTAGGTAGAGATGAGTTCAGTGGGGCAGGAGCATGCTGAGACAATGGGTCGGCCAGGGTGGTCAGGCTTATGGATCTTGGGAAGGAGGTAGAACCGGGCAGTGCGGGGTCCTGGACTATGAGTTTGGAAGCTGTGGGTGGGAGATCTCCTGAGGTGATGAGGTTCTGTATGGTCTGGGAGATGATGGTTTGGTGATGGGGGGTGGGGTCATGGTTGAGGGGGCAGTAGGAAGAGGTGTCCTCGAGTTGACATATGTTTAGTCTACTAAACAAACATGATTGCTATGGAGGTACATTATCCGGGACTACAGAGGGCACAATGAGCCTTTTATGAGACAACTTCACAGTCATCATTCTGGGTAAAATAATGGTGACGTGCATGATTAGTTTATAATAAAGGCTTCAGGATTGTTATGTGGGCAGCAAACACACCTTTATGATCCTGAGCAAATTGTAGCACATTAGTAGAGGAGTAATCCCTTGTAGTCACGAATGAGCATCTGAAGCACATAGGACCATTTGGATGCCGTCAATAACATCCTGGACCTTGGGTAACCTTGCTATTTGAAAACTTATTCATTCCATTGCCAGTAGTCAGCTGGGATTGTGAAATGTTATCTCTGGCAAACAACAATGCATCATTCACCTGCTCTATACATACAAGGATTGCAGATTAACTGATGTCCCTTGGAGCAAACAGGGACATAAAAATTTAGTTTGAGGTGGGACATGATAACCAAACCCAGAATTTGGTCACCACTCAGACTGTAACATAGATACATCTTGGTGAATCCAAGACTCAATGCCCTCTGAGAAGCCCAGCTAAGTTCTACCTGCATACACTGATGTAGTTCGGAGCATTACTGGAGTTGGAATTTAAACAGGTAGGTGTATTACTCCTTTAATGTACCTGCTATTTTTAAGTTCCTCCTCTATTTAGTTTGTAAATAGAGGGATTCTACTTGTCCTATTTTTAGGTATCATACCCACCAAACAGATTATTTGTCAGCTTTAACACTGAACCTGCAAATACTTTTTAACAACTGAACTGAAACAAATAAACTCGGAGTATCAAAAACCAATTGAATGGAAAAATATTAAACTGTCCTTGAAAATATTGAGCCTAACAACTTTGGACGATCAATTTAGATTCATTCTCACATAAAGGTCAGAAAACAGCATTCAGGTCTAAATGCCTTCACTTTTATCCATGAGCATAATGCTGTAAAATTTCCAACCAATTCTGGTAAGAGATTCCTGAGCTTCATACTAAACAAGCCAGAAATTCAGATCATTAGTTGGTACTGAGCTGAAGTGACCAATGCCCACATTTATAATTCATTAGACTGTGATTGCACTTAGGGACAGAGCTGCATTAGTGCAACAACATTTGAGACTTAATAAAATAAGAAAAGCAAAATAAGAAACTATAGAACAATATATTTTGACCTATTTAGCTTGCTCCTCACAAAATTATTTGAAACTGTCACCCCTTAAACTGATATCTTTAAGGATTTCCAAAGAATTAATCTGTGGGCTGTTTTCGATGGGTGTCTATCCCACACGATTTCAATAAATTTCATGCCTTTTCTGGAGCTGACCAATTTCACTTCCATGTTTCTCAGCTGCATTATCACAATTTCAGTTCAACAACCTACTTGAATCCATATTACCCATCCATCAGCATTCTAAAGACATGCATCGTGATCCGTCACTCACTTTTCTTCTGTGGGAATAAGTTTGATTCCATCAGTTTCCAGAATTTGGAATCTCTGGAAATTCCATTGCTGCTCTGCTGTACACACGTTCAACAGTATCAGTATTCCTATGATGATAGATTGTCAAAAATGGCAGAGTATCATACATATTGCCTTAAGTTTAATCCATGGGATCCTCAGCCAGTCACTTTAGGGCAACAATTAACTTCAATACCACATGAATGAGAGAGAGGAGAAACCTGTAAGTGTTTTTCATTTGATTGCCATCCAGCCACCTGTCTTAGTTGTGTGCCTAGGAATGGAAAACAGCATTAGACTTGACTGTGACAACCTTGCATTTGACTAATTTGGATGTTTCACGACATTAAAGGCATTATATAAATACAGGTTGTAATATAGTTATAGGAGCCATGCATTAGTACAGTAATTGCCATGGATAAACTACTCCAGGTTGCTTGGTGTCTTAAAACTGTAACCCTTGCAAAAAAATCAAAACCTTAGCGATGTACGATTAATGTTAAAGGATGATAAAAGCAAACACAGACTGACTAATGGAGCAACTCATTGCAACAAAGAAATAAAAGCAAGGTATTGCATTACAGATGTGCAGTAAAAGCAGGAAGTGTTGGAGAAACTCAGCAGATCTGGCAGCATCTGTGGGGAAAGAACCAGTCAACGTTTTGTATCAGTGTGACTGTTCTTCAGAACTAGTGGAGAAGAATCACTTTGGATTCAAAACATTAACTCTGTTTCACCACAGATCCGAACAGTCCAGCTGAATTTCTCCAGCAATTTTCAGTTTTTACTTCATGATTAACACAACTTGCCTTGATTTGTGATCTATTTAAATGTCCATGAGCAAAGGGGCAGAGTGGAGCTGTGGATTCGTATCATATTTTTGGGACATTTGAATCTACCCCAGAATAATAGAGTCAGAGAGCTGTACAGCATGGAAACAGATCCTTCAGTCCAATTTGTCCATGCTAAATAAATATCCTAAATTAATCTCCATTCCGTTTGCCAGAATTTGGCCCATATCCCTCTAAACCCTTCCTATTCATGTACCTATTCAGATCCCTTTTAAATGTTGTAATTGTACCAGCCTCCACCACTTCCTCTGGCAGCTTTTGCCACACACACACACCATCCTCTGTGTAAAAAAAAATGCTGCTTTTAGTTCCCTTTTAAATCTTTCCCCTCTCACCCTAAACTTATGTCCTTTAGTTTTGGACCCCACTGCCCTGGGGAAAAGACCTTGGCTTTTCATGATTTCATAAACTTGTATAAGGTCCCCCCCACCCGCCTCAGCTTCTGATTCTCCAGGGAAAACAGCCCCAGCCTATTCAACCTCTCCCTATAGCTCAAACCCTCCAACCCTGACCACATCTTTGTAAATCTTTTCTGAACCCTTTCAAGTTTCAGAACATCCTTCTGATAGCAGGGAGACCAGAAATGAACATAGTATTCAATAAGTGACCTAGCCATTGTCCTGTACAGCTGCAACATGTTCTTCTAATCCCTATACTCAATGCACTGACCAATAAAGGCAAAGTATATTCTTTCTTCCAATCTTAGTACAAAGGCCTGAATTTCCCAAGTACAAACTTGCAGGAAGGAATCATGGTTTTTGACAATAGATAGTGGAATATCATGGGCGAATGTTTCCTGCCCACTGGAATTGTTACACTGCGTGAACCGATAATGTGTATGATTCTTCACCACTAGCACATACGTAAAGTTTTGCCCTTTATGGCAAAAATGTTCACTTCCCCCGGTACCAGCATCAAGTAGACAACCATCAAGACACTTTCTTAACTTTATTGACAAGAATTCTATATTAACTTTTATACTTTGAGTATATATTATCCAATAATTATCAATAAACAGCAGTCAATTCCAGTTCCTATACCAATACATATTGATTAACACTCCATTACACAACACAGCCAACCTGGAATAGCAATAATTATCATGTTCCCAGAGTATCACAAAATACTGAACACATCATTTTTGTCTTTATAAATCTTTGGTAGTCTGTGACCATTTGCTGTTCTTGCCACAATCCAGCTAGTTTGCATTAATATGAACAAAAATAACGTTAGAAACACACAGCACGTCTAGCAGCATCTGTGGAGGGATGTTAGTTTGATCTCTTTGCATCAGAACTAGAACATTGTTGGAAATGTAATAGACTTTAATCAAGTGAAAGGAAGAAGGCAGAAAAGGAACAAAAGAAAGATCTGTGAGAGGATGGAAGAGAGGAGAGATTAAATAGGAATTGATAAAAAATAAGAACAAGTGAAGAAACAAAATATGTATCCAGAGATGTTGTGCATGGCAAAAAGTTTAACAGCTGTGTCCAAAAAGCAAGAATAAAAGAGTCAGACCCAAACCAATAACTAGGAAATCAAATTGGGAAAGAGATTACAGCCTGATGTTTTTGCACTCAGTATGGAGTTTGTAAAGCTCTGAGGTACTGAAATTAAAGATGAGGTGTGTATCAAGCTTGTGTGAGCTTCAGTGTAATTACTGTTTATCTTCAATAATTGCTCAACTTGAACCAAATATGAACAGCATGGAAGTGGCATTATTTTAAGAACTCAATGGGCTGAATGGCCTCCTTTTGTCCTGTATGTGTCTCTGACAATGTGTTTGTGCATCTTTATTAATAACTCAACTTTAAAGACTGTCTCTCCAAAACAAAATAATTTTTATTTAAAATAACTTGCTATGCTGAATAATAACTGTAAATCCATGTGGATGTCACTCAGTACTCAGTAAACTGATCATATGACACTAAGGCTGAAAATGTGTTGCTGGAAAAGTGCAGCAGGTCAGACAGCATCCAAGGAACAGGAGAATCGACATTTCGGGCATCAGCCCTCGAAGATATGACACTAAGGATCAACATCACCAATTTATAGTAACGTAGAGGCTTTACGAAAATAAAATGTCCCGATGCACTTCATAGGAGTGTAAGAATGCAATTAGGGAGGTATTTGGGTAGCTAAGCTAAATCATGATCTATATCCAAGTCTTAGGTGTATTTTGGTGGAGGAAAAGGAGTTAGGGAAGTGGAGAGGTTGAAGAAGAGTATTCCAGAGCTCAGGGTCTGTGCAGCTGACAGCATGGCCACTAATGGTGTGGCAACCAAATCTCTTGAAGGTTGTGGGGCTGGAAGATATTATAAAGATAAGAAAGGACAAAACCACAGAAGAATTTGCTTTTCAGACTGGAGAACTGTGACCAGCGGAGTGCCACAGGGTTTGATGCTGGGTCCACTATGTTTCGTCATTTATATAAATGATTTGGATATGAACATAGGGGGTAAAGTTAGTAAGTTTGCAGATGACACCAAAATTGGAAGTGTAGTGGACAGCAAAGAAGATTACCTCAAATTACAATGGGACCTTGATCAGATGGGCTAATGGGTTGAGGAGTAGCAGATGGAGTTTAATTTCGATAAATGTGAGGTGCTGCATTTTGGAAAAGCAAATCAGAGCAGGACTTATACACTTAATGGTAAGGTCTGAGGGAGTGTTGCTTAACAAAGAGAACTTGGAGTGCAAGTTCATAGCTCCTTGAAAGTAGAGTTGCAGGTAGGTAGGATAGTGAAAGCGGTGTTTGGTATGCTTTCCTTTATCGGTCAGTGCACTGAATGTAGGAGTTGGGAGGTCATGTTGCGGCTGTACAGGACATTGGTTAGGCTACTTTTGGAATATTGCGTGCAATTGTGGTTTCCTTCCTATTGGAAGGATGTTGTGAAACTTAAAAGGGTTCAGAAAAGATTTACAAGGATGTTGCCAGGGTTGGAGGATTTTGAGCTAAATGGAGAGACTGAATAGGCTGGGCCTGTTTTCCCTGGAGCATCAGAGGCTGAGGGGTGACCTTATAGAGGTATATAAAATCATGATGGGCATGGATTGGATAAATAGACAAAGAATTTTCCCAGGGGTGGGGGAGTACAGAACTAGAGGTTTCGGGTGAGAGGGGAAAGATATAAAAGAGACCAAAGTGGCAATCTTTTCACGTAGATGGTGATGCTTGTACAGAATGAGCTGCCAGAGGAAGTGCTGGAGGCTGGTACAATAGCAACATTTAAAAGGCATCTGGATGGGTATATGAATAGGAAGGGTTTGGAGGCATATGGGCCAAGTACTGGGAAACAGGACGAGATTAGGTTGGGATATCTGGTTGGCGTGGACAAGTGGACTGAAGGGTCTGCTTACATGCTATACATCTCTTTGACTATGACTCTATGATTTGAAAATAATAGGATAAGTTTCCAAATTTGAGGTGTTGCTTGTTAGATTCCCTTATCACAGCTAAGTAAGTCGATTTAAGTTTTGTGTGTGGATCATCACTGAAGATGTGAGAAAGCTAGATGTTGAGGAAAAGCAATTATGTTCCTTTTATCTGGTCTGCTGAACTTGATTCCAGCAACTAAGATCTGAATAAGCTTCTGTGATGTGCAATAGGTAGAGCAGGATAGGGTTTGCCAGTATTCATGTTGGATGTGATATATTACTCACTGTAGTGTCCTTATTTATGTGACCCGATTAAAAGGTCTTTGATCTTTGGACTGGCTTCTGCTCATGCAGAGTTTTATGTCTTAAACTCTGCTTTGTTGAAAGCCATGTCCATTCAACATTCATGATGAACGATGCTTATAGATTCATATAAACAACTGGGGTTCACTAAGTCGACTGTATACAAATTTCCTGTATCTTGATATACAATTACTTTGAAGCATGTTTAATGACTAATACATAGGGATCTAAAGACAGACTGGTGGTTACATATTTCAGCATTAGTCCTTAAAATTGGCCTGAAATGCTGACAAAACATGTATTTAGGAAACCATTTCCAAAATCTATTCCAACAGAGAACATGAATTTCTAGCAGTTTAACTCAAATGCCCTGTATGACAAATGTTGCGCTCATATTATTTATAACGCGAGTGTTTTTTAGGTTGACCTTAAACAGCAACAATTTTATTGTTATATTGTGCCTAAAACCTAAAACTATCCCCAGCATTTTGCAAATGGCCACAATGAAAAGAGGTAAGGGAAAAGGACCAAAAGTAAGGGTGACTAGAGGATGCAAGGGTGAAGACATTGTAGCAAAAGGGTAGTGTGAAACCACAAAGTGATTTATAGGCAAGGGCAAGATCTTGTATTAAATATGTGGGAAAAGGAGCCAAAGTAAGTCAAAAAGGGTGATAGGGAAGTCAGAGTTTAAATACGATTTTAAGAAAATTGGGAAGTGAATATATCCCAAAATGGATGGGCATTAAAATGAAGTGTCTCTCAACTTCGAAAGGCTATTAATAAAGAATGATTCTTTTACCCAGTAGGAGCTGTATCTATTAGGGATAGTAATTGCCCAAAAAGGATATAGTTGAGGGAAGTGAGTAGCTAATTGCAGGAAGAGAGTGACGTTGAGGGGGTGGTTCATCAGTTTTGGTTGGCAGCCTCTTATAGGAAAATAGAATCACATTCTTAAACATTGTATTCATAGAGACAAGGCAATGGTTGCTGCAATATAAAGCAATCATAAAACTGAGACAGGAGAACAGTTATACTGATTGCTGGTGTCAATGGAAAGAACTCGATTATAAACTTCCATAAAGCTGGTGCTGTTTACCTTTGAAGAGAGCCCTCGGTGAATTCGTTTTATTGAGGTACATTGATATCAAAATAGAGAAAACAAACCTAAATCAATACTTTCAAATAAGCTGGGGCAAGACAGTACAGACTTAGTGCTGTGAAGGTAAGCAACAGGAAGAGATGATGATTAACATTGCAATAGAGTTGCACATATGGGTGAAATATCCAACAACTCAAATGATTAAAACCATTTAAAAAGAGCAAATGAAAATCTGGCACTATGGTTTGAGGAGGTATGTGATAATTAAGATATAATTTGAATCTATTTACAGATCATAACAATTAATGTAATGTATGCACTTTGGGTTCCACACTATAGGGGAGATGTTGAGGGGACAGTGAGAGTATAACACAGACTTATGAGGTGTCGCCTGATATAAGGAAATGCCAATATGAAGACAGCCTTGAAAATTTGAACTTATTTTATTTAAACATTGAACATTATTTTGTTTATTTATAAGATTGAAGAAAAGAACAAACCACAAACAGCAAACAAGCCTTGCTTCAATTGTATGGAACACATGTGGGACTGTACCTTGAGTATTATGTACAGCTCTGGTCCACTTGCTGGAGAAAAGATATACATACTGTCGAGGATATACATACTATTGAGGGAGTGCAGCAGAAGATCACCAGACTGATTCCTGGAATGGCGAGACTGTTTTATGAGGAGAGATTGGGAAGATTAGGCCTGTATTCTCAAGGATGGTACAGGGAGGGGTACTTGCCTTTGCAGTATCCAGTGTCTTCAGTCATATTTTTTGATATCAGGTGAATTGAATTGAATTGGCATAATACTGGCATCGGTGATCCTGGGGACCTCCAGACCAGCCCAAGACTGATCATCCACTTTTTGCACTTCTGGCTGAAGGTTGTTTCAAATGCCCTACGTTTTGCACTAATGTTGAGGATGGGGATATTTATGGACCCTTCACCTCTTCCTGATAAATGTTCAATTGTCCTGCTGGATGTGTTGGAACTGCAAAGCACAGATATAATCTATTGGGTGTGGAATAACAGCATTGTCTATTGTAGGCTGCATCGGCTGCTTGATATGCAATTAGTCCTGTGTTATACCTTCACCAGGCTGACATGTGGTTTTTAGATTATTTTTTATGTACTACTCCTGGCACGTCCTCCTGCACTTTTCATTGAATCAGGGTTCATCCCTGCTGACTTAATGGTAATGTTGTGTCATGTGGTTATAGGTTGCAATTGAACATATCCTGCTACTGCTGATGACCTGCAGAGACTCATAGACATCCAGTTTTCAGTTGCTAGATTTATCAACATCTATCCTATTTAGCAGGGTGATCATGTTATTCAGTACAATGGACACTATCATCAGTGTAAATTTGACTTTTTCTCCAAAATAAGTGCTCACTGGTCACTCCTGCCAATACCAACAAAGACAGATACACCTGCAACCGTTAGATTGATGAGAATTCAGTCAAGTAGGTTTTTCCCTCTTGTTGGCTCCCTCACCACTGCTACGCACCCAGTCTAGCAGATGTATCCTTTGGATTTGGTCAGCTTGGTCAATAGTGGTGTTAGCAAGTCACTCTTGGTGATGGGCTTTGAAGTTATCCACCCAGAATATGCCCCCCTCAATGCACCTTTTAATTGGTGATTAATGTGGAATGAGAACAAATCCATCATCAGCGCAGTTGTTGAGAATCAGCAGGAGCTTCACTTGCCCTCTTAACCTAATGCCATGACATTTCATGGAGTATAGAGTCAATTTTGAGGACTTCCAGTGCTACCTCCTCCTTACTGTAAACTAGGTGTGCGGTCGCCTATAGAAAGTCAGTGAAACGGAGCATGGTCAAGGATGGTGATGGTGATATCAAAAATATTATCTGTGAGGTACCATTTAGCGAGTAAGGAAATATATCAGGATGTTGATTGACCAGACTGTGGGACAGCTTTCTCAATAATTGCACAAGCTCCAAGATGTTAGTAAGGATGGCTTTAAACAATCAATAAGACTAGCTTTAATATTATCATTTCTAGTGCCTCGGTAGATTCTGGACAGTTAGTTCAGTTTCATTCCTTTTAGTGAAACTGAATGGCCTCCATGGCTATTTCAGAAGGTACCAAACACATTGCTGTGGTTGTTGGAATTACATGTAGGCCAGATTAGGTAAGGATGGCAGAATTGCTTCTCTAAAGGGAATTCGTGAATCAAATGGGTTTACCCACAATTTTGTGGGTGTACTTAGGCTAGATTTAAATTCCAGATTTATAAATTGATATTAAACTCCACCATTGTGAGATTTGAACCTGTGCCACTTGAGAATTGGCTGGACCGCCAGATCACTAGCCTGATGACATTACAACTTTACCACCATTACCTGTTTAAGAATAGGCAATGGAGGTAAAGGGGAGTGGGGAGGTATGAGGAACAGAATGAACACAAGGAATTAAGACTTTTGTTTTAAGATAAACACTAAGATTGATCAACATGATATAACATGTTTCAGTGTTGTAATTTGAGAGAAACCCGAGGTGGCCTCAAACTTTATTTTCCACTGAAAGGCAATGAAAGGTAATGTCTCACTTTTATTCTATATGAACTGGACTCCCCGTTCTCTCCTTTATTCAACACTGACGCTTTCCCTTTAGGAGTTTTGCTGGATTCTTCAGCATTTCAATGATCTGTGCACATAGATTAGATTCCCTACAGTGTGGAAACAGGCCCTTCGGCCCAACAAGTCCACACCGACCCTCCATAGATCCATTTCCCTCTAACTAATGTACCTAACATTATGAGCAATTTAGCATGGCAAATTCACCTGACCTGCACATCTTTGGACTGTAGGAGGAAACTGGAGCACCCGGAAGAAACCCATGCAGGCACGGGGAGAATGTGCAAACTCCACACAGTCAGTCGCCAATTTGAACCCAGGACCTGGTGCTATGAGGCAGCAGTGCTCACCACTGAGTCCCTGTGCCACCCCGTGACAATCATTGGTCATGATGTAGGTTGTAAAATCTACCTGAAATAAATATGTGCATCACTACTGTTTATCATTAGTTACCTTCTGTTTTTGTCAATGGCTTACATTTTAAAAAAATCTTAAGGATCATAATTTTACACACAGAAGAAATCAGACATAATGTAGTTAAAATATTTTGCTTCTTTCAGGAGAATAATTAGCAGGATACTTTTAGAAGGATATGGTCATATGAAGTGCATAATATAGCTATTATCATTTCTTTTCAAAACAACATAAACAAAAATACCAACAAGAAGTATTTCACATGGAATAGAGCTTCTATAAATAGGCTATAAATTGATACCAAATAACAAAGTATGCTGAGCATTAAAACTGATTATGGGACCATAAATTATATAAAATAAGAGAGCATGAGAAGAGGTTTGGTATCTTGGATTTCTCTGCTCGGATAGTAATTGCCTGGAGACAACTGTGTTTAATAATTTTCTGCAGCAATCACAGTTGTTTCCATTTGGAAGGGACAAAGCAATTAGTTAAAAACAACACTCAGATGTATGAAAGAGTAAGATTTAGATTTTATACTCAACTTATGATGACTTAGGAAGTTTACTGCAGTTTAACTATTTTAGATTTGATCCAATATTCTGTTGCATTTTATAAATTTTTATCCAGACAGTCATGTGAAATAGTTTAATGACTTTATGTCACACCATGTCATTTCTGAATTTGCCATGATTCTTGATATCCAACACTTGGTTAAAAGTCATGAAATCTGCTGTGGAAATGGCAAGCCTGTCTACATTTCCGTGACGTTGCAGCAAATCTAAATATTCTGCAAGTGTGTTGCCCCTGGAAAATGAAACAACACATAATGATATGCGACATACTCCAGTTTTGGAGAAGTCACCAATAGTTAATTTGCTGTTTATATTTGATATGATCATGAAAGAACATCGTATGAACTCAAAAAAACAAAAAGGACATATCAAATATGAAGACTTTGAAGCAGTGAGGCTTGATCAGTAAATAGTTGGAGCTGCACAATGATTCAAAATTATGCATCAAAGAATTCGATATGATCCCATTCTCCAGCTGTGAGGGCAGTCAGCCAACTGTTCCAGGCCTCTGTCAATGTCATTCTGTAATATCATTTTAATTAGGGAGGTTTCCTATCTTTTCATGCCTATGTGGATCATTTTCCCTCCCTCCATTCAACCAAAAAAAAAATAGGAAGGAAGAAACTCAAAGCTCCACAGAATATTTGTGGTACCGCGGTAAACTAATTGGAGTTGGCACAGTGGATAATGACAAGTGTGTGACAGAAAGTTTTAAAGCTGCACAACCTACATCAGACATGAAGTAACACTTCCAAACTTCCCATTCTCATTGCTCGATCCACACGTTTTGAGAGTGCTATACTGTGAAACAGAAACACAGTCAACTGCAATAATATTAACTCTGCTCTACCACAGTAGCAAAGATACTTTGGAGATGCCGGTGTTGGACTGGGGTGTACAAAGTTAAAAATCACACAACACCAGGTTATAGTCCAACAGGTTTAATTGGAAGCACTAGCTTTCAGAGCACTGCTCCTTCATCAACAAATCTGATGAAGGAGCAACACTCCGAAAGCTAGTGCTTCCAGTAGCAGATATATTATTGGAGTGCTGCATTTTCTGGTATACTTTATTAGTTTTACATTTTCCCTAACTGTTCAGCTCAAACTTCCGGGAGTACAAGCTGATCAAAGCTCAGCAAAGGTAAGGGAGCAGCTGAAACAGCAGTGAACCACCTGTCTATGAGCCAACCCAATGAGATTTAAGGAAGAAAGAGGAACTCCAGAGAGTGAATGGGGATGAACCAGAATGAAATCAGTTACAGAAAAAGAATCAGTGCAAAGGAAATTTTGCTTCCAGACAGACAGAAATACAATTCTCTCCTTATTAATCCTTATTTTGAAAATAATTTTCGAACAATTACTACTTGTGGGAGCGAGATTGAGAGTTTGCATTGTTGTTCTGCCTGTTGGAAGAGGTTGGGTTCCACTGCAGGAATATAATTCATGATTTCCTCTCCTCAGAATTGCCATGGAAAGGAGCAGGGAGGGAAAATAATCAGATGGGAAGGCACCAAGGAAATACTTGTTCCTTGCCAGTCACCCAAGAATTAAATTCTGGATGGGAAGGTCCATTGTCAACATTGTTGAGCCAATGAATCAATACTCAGAAATTGTCTATTAATGAACACGCAAGGGCCATATCTCACCATCAGCCTAATTAACTGTCTTCCTGGTAGGTGAGATAGTTGACAGCCTTACTGACTGCTAAACCAAGGCAGCCTACCTGCTACCTTAGGGGAGATTTGCTCTAATCTGGGGATAATTGGAAACATGGATAGGGAAGGAGTTGGATTGAGGAGGGTGAATTATGAAAACCATTCTTTAGCCATTGTCTCCAATCTTCCTTCCCTGTGATCTGAAAGCCTTCTTCCCCAAAAATATTGCTGACTTCCCCACTGCTCTTGGTTTCCCTACTGCTCCTGGTCTTCCTGCTGCTGCTGGTCTTGAGTACCCATCTTAGTCTCCCACCATTGCTCCTGGTCTCCAGTGATTTTTAAAAAATTCTCTTGTGGGATGTGGGCATCACACAACAGGAGCAGTATATATTGCCCATTCCTAGTTGTCCCAGCGAAGGTGGTGCTGAGCTGCCTTTCTGTACTGCTGCAGTGCACATGCTGTAGGTTGACCCACAATGCCATTAGGGAGAGAATTCCGGGAATTCTGTATGGCAAAAGTGAAGGAACAGTGATATATTTCCAAGTCACAATGGTGGCTGACTTCAAAGGTTCCCATGTATCTGCTACCCCACAGCATTGCTCTGGTCTCCTGTGTTCTCCCTGATCTCCAGCATTGCCCTGGTCTTCACCACAGCCCTTCGTCTACAGTGTTGCCCCTGTTCTGCAGCGTGATATCTGGTCTGTAGCATTGCCTCTGATTATTGACCAATCATCTACAGCAGTTCTTGTGGAGTATCTCTTCATTGCTACAAATTGCTGAATGATTTATACTTTAATAACAGCCCACTTTTTACACACAATATTATTTGGCAACAAATGCTCTATAACCATATCCTTGAGAGAGCACTTTCCACTCTACTGGTATGGCCTTTTTCTTTTTATTGTGCAAGCAAATGCAATTAGTGACAAATTAATGTTCAGTTTGTGCTTTAGGCACATATTCATTCGGAACAGCACAGAGTTGACATAAACTCATTCCAACACAGGACTGTCTCAGTCAGTCAGCAAACTAAGGGTTTGATCCTTTCAGAGTGCTTTCTGAAAAATGTTTCTCACAATGATACCCCCAACCAAATAAAAAAACATCCATAAGGAACAATGTTAATGAGGGTATTTAATTAACGACACATCCATCGGGAATGGGGACTGAATCCTCCCTCAATTTAATTCAGAGTAAATAGGAAGACCGTTCTCCCACTGACACCTTATATTTCAATGCTTTGTGCACAGAGATGGGCTCACAGGAAAGGCACAAGCACAAAGCCAAGCAGCTTCTCATGGTTACCAGCAAGAGGGTGGACCTGTTGATTTATGACTCTGTGCTACATCAATATTATACCTACAGCATGTACTTGCAAGACAAACACACATCTTCAACTAAATGACCACTTCTCAATAGCTAAGGGGAGGAGTCCTTGATCAAGGCAAGGGGGAATGTTGTTTGTCAGACCTTAGACAGCACCTTGCAAACCAACAAACACATCTAGCTAGAAGGACAGGGGCAACAAATGCATGGGACCACAACCTCCTTCAAGTTTCTCTCTAAGCCACACACCATCCTAACTTGGATCTACATGGTCATTCATAAATATGAACAGCACTGATGGAGAAGCAATGATGAATTGGTGTATCATCTCAGTGGTACATGCTGTTGCATTGTGCATCAGTGGAGGGAGTAAGTGATGAAGATGGGGTATCAATCATGTGAACTGCGATGTCCTGGATGGTTTAGAGCTTCCTGAATGCTGTTGGAGCTGAATCCACCTAGGCAAAGGGGAGTATTGCATCGCACTCCTGACTTGTGCCTTGGACAAGTGGCCAGGCTTTGGGTAGGTAGGAAGTGAGTTACTCACTTCAGGATTCCTGGCCTTTAATCTGCTGTTCTAAGCATGGCACTTATGTGGCTGTTCCATTTCAGTTTCTGGTCAATGGTAACCATAGGATACTAATAGTGAGTGATTCAGCAATGGTAATGCCATTGAATGGCCAGGGGTGTTTTATTTTGTTGGAGATAGTGACTGGCTGGTACTTGTGTTGGAACAAATGTTACCTCCAGGTCACATGGACACTTACTGTTTCTGTACCTGAGGAGTCATGAATAGTGCTGAACAGTATGTAAACATCAACTAATATCCCCACATCTAATGATGGAAGGAAGTTCATTGGTGAAACTGAAGATGGTTGGATCCAGGACACTGCCCTGAGGAACTACTGCAGAAATGTCCTGGTGCTGTGATTATTAACCTCCAATGACCACAAGCATCTTCCTTTGTGCTACGTATGACTCCATACAATGGGGAACTTGCCCCAGATTCCCACTGACTCCTCGTTTTGCTAAGGCTCCTTGATGACACGATTGGTCAAACAATGCCTTAATGTCAAAGCACATCACTGTCAGCTCCACGTTAAACCCCAGGCTGTAATACCACCAGGAACAGAATGGCCTTCGCAGAACCTTAATTAAGAAGCAGTGAGCAAATTATTCCTTTGCACATCCACTCGATGTTGATTTCTTTACAAGAAACTGATTGATGAAAATTTATGGGACTACACCACACAGGGTATAATATTGAGCTCGTAAAGTTCAAGCTTTGACTCAGGTATGCAAAGCAATAGCATGGAGGTGAGAGCAAGGAGGAGTATAATATTATGGGAAACTTGGTCCATATCTCATGTGGTAGGTTTAATGGTTACTGCTTAAAATAACCACATCAACAGTCACAGGTTTATTGGCAAGGCAGAGTATACTATATGCAAATATATTGCTCCAGACAATCCACGTGTTTTTGAAATATGGAAATGTATTCATTTATTGGATATGCATACACTTATTGGAAAGATACACAATCTCCAAATAATTATATTAATATTTCCACAATGACATTATTTAAGGTCAAAAGAAAAGATTTGAACTAGAAAGGCTGTAATTGGATCTACTTGAAATCATTTAAATATTCAATGGATTGGAATTTTGAAGAGATTTGCTTTCAATTTCAAAAGCTTTGGTTTATATTGCACACTACTCCTGTAAATATTGCAAAGGGAAGTTTGACTTGCTCTCTACCTTTGCTTTCAATTCTTATTCCCAGATTTTCATTATTTTCCATTAATTGAAAGCTTCTAATCACTCAACACGTTTATCTATTAAGCGACTGAGTTGCATCCATCACACTCTATACCTACATTCTAGATTTGTGTCAGGGTAGGGGCAATCAGCCATGAGTTTCCAATTTCTCTGTTTCCAGCAGTCAGACCAGGCTTGGATCCAGCTATGACACAGCCCAGTCAACTGGAAAGGCCACAATTGATGCTGAAAAAAGAAAAATGTCCTCTGGGGTGAGTGACTTGGGGACACTCATTTCAAAATCTTTGGGAGAATGAAAGGAAGAAAACAGAGAGAAAACATTGCAAAACAGAGGTAAAAACATAAATTGCTGGGAAAGCTGAACAGGTCTGGCAGCATCTGTGGAGAGAAATCAGAGTTAATGTTTCGGGTCGAGTGACCCTACCTCAGAACTCACAGGTGCAGCCAAATGATGAGCTTTCCCAGCAATTTCTGCTTTACTTTCTGATTTAAGCATCTGCAGTTCTTTCAGAACTCTTTTTTTCCTCAAAATACCTCAAAAAAGGAGCAACCTGTTACAGCCATACGGTTTTCCCCATCCTCCATCTTGGATTACCTCCAGTCCTCACCTGAGGAGATTCTAATCTCCTGGTTTATATTTTTCTCTTTTCTATATTTTTGTGTAGGACACAGTGAAAGACAAAGGGTGTACACATCTTTATTCAATTTCCACCACCAGGAAGCAAGAAAACACCAAAGGGGGCAGTGACAAGCAGTGCCCTTCTCAGAGGCATCGCTGTGAGACTTTCAAAATTTATTTTGTGAAACAGACATAATTTACTACTACATTAAAGTTTCATGATGACCCTAGTTGCTGTTTATATTAATTTTATCTTTAGACAATAGCAGGATCAACAAAAACTGAAACAAACTGAACTGCCTTAGAATCATACGCTGTACAGCTTGGAAACTGATCCTTAAATCCAATTGGTTCATGCCGCTCACGTATCCTAAATAAATCTAGTCCCATTTTCCAGTATTTGGCCCATATCCCTCCAAACCCTTCCTATTCATATACCCATCCAGATGCCTTTTAAATGTAATTGTACCAGCCTCCACCACTTCCTCTGGCAGCTCATTTCAAGTGTGCACCACTAAGGGCATGAAAATGTTGCACTTAGATCCCTTTTAAATCTTTCCCCTTTCATCTTAAACCTATGCCCTCTAGTTTTGGACTCACCAACCCCTTCTTAAAATGTATTTTATCATTTACAGTTACTACTTAAAAGACTGGAGTCTTAAGAATGCTTTTTCATCATGGTTCGACAGAGTAGATACAGTTCTCACAGCCCTAAAAAGAAGCTAACACAGCAAACAGATATCAAAAAGAGTTAAATTATCATAAATTCTGAGCTTAAAATAAATCAATGCCTACAAAGATGACAGATCATCTCTTTGGTTACCTTGTCCCATTCATTATGCCTTACTGGGGTAGCACACTGATCAAGCCCCACTAGTCCCAGGGATGGCAAAAAAATAAGACTTTATAAAAGCACAGAGTATTTTCCAATGTACCTGTCCTTTGGACTGAGATTGACAGAAAGCACAGTCTGGGTTTCTGTGTATAACAAGATTATTACAATTAAATACATTCTAGCTACAGATCCGCAAATATAAATTGTTGACGTATAAATTTACCGAGTTAAAACTTCAACCCCTTCCCTTACAAACACTTCCTACAAATACATACAAACAACAAAAATAACACAGATGTGATGGATACAGGAAAGCCCGACAAGGATTTGCTGCAAAGGTTTATTTGGCTTGTCAGGATTGAGTGTGGGGTTCTGGTAGCTTCTCCTGAACATTCACACCCTCAAGCTCCAACATAATTGTTGGAAGTCAAAAGGCCTTTGTCATTGATGGCTGATCAACAGATCAATCAGCTACTGTTGCTAGCCAAGTCTTCATCCATACATACCTGAGCTCCAACCTATCTGTAACCAGCTGTGTAAACATTACTAATAATGAATATCAGGTTTTTTGATTTGAGAAAGTGTAGCAATCCTTGTTTTTTTAAAAAAGAAAACAAGCTCTTTTCCCATTTCAGTCCACAATCAAAAATACAGAACACTATTAAGATACAAAATGCAAACCAAAAGAATTGAGGATGCTGAAAATCAAAACCAAAATTAGAAAATGCTGGAAAAAACTCATCAGGTCACACAACATCTGTGGAGAGAAAGAAGAGTTAATGTTTTGGGATCAGTGATCTGTCATCATGTTCTTCAGGAGTTGAAACATTAACTCTGATCTCTCTTCACAGATGCTGCCTGACATGTTAAGTTTTTCTAGCAATTTCTCAGATTGTTATGGTTTTTAAATGCCTTCATCCTTAAAACAGAGAAACACAATTTCAAAAATGTGTTTCATAACAAAATACGTGATACACAAACGACAAAATTTATATCCATTCATCCTTCCCCTTCTTTAAAGAACCTTATACAATTTGGACTTTTTTTTTTAAAGATTAGATAATTCTTAAACCTTTAACTTGCTGCCACATTTTACAGTCAAAACAATGCATATGCAATTACATTATCTTTTGCAGCAATGCGAATAATATCTATGTTAAGTGATTGCATGAAAAGACTCCATCTAATTAGTGTTGCAATCCAAGTGTTAAAATTTTCAATGAAGGTTGGTAGATTACGACCAGTGCAAATTAGTATTGCTGTGACTGCGCCAGACAGAGACTTCAATGCTGAAGACCTAACAACAATCCCAATGTATCTTTTTCTGTGGTAGAGTACTTAGTCTGACAATACCTCACTGGTTTCTCTATTCCCAACACATTATCCTGTAATAAGACTTTACCTATCCCCAGTGTCTAGCATCGATCACCATTTTGAAAGATCTGGAAAAATCAGGGCAGCCAACAGTGATATACATTTATTAAGATTGACTTCAGCTTCTCAAAGACTGCTTGGTATTTTACTGACCACACCACTTTTGCTTGTTTATTTTTAACAGACACGTTAAAAATTACAGCTACTGTGCTGAAATGATGCCAAACTTCCTGGTAAAATTCACACACTCCCAAATATCTCATGATTTCTTAGTCAGTTTTAGGAACAGGGAATTTTATTACAGCCTTCACTTTTGCTGGCCAGAGCAACCCTCGTCCTTGCTTGACAATATGCCCTAGGTAAGTAACTCCTGCTTTTACAAATTCAGTTTGGTTACATTTATTCTCAGCCAACTGCAATTATTTAAATAGGTCTTCTGTTTGTCACACTCACTGCCTCCATGTGTCGCTATATATCACAACATCATCTAAATAAATTACACAGTTACATCTTGGATACAACCTGGCTTTTAAGCCACTGATTGAAGATGGTCTGTACTTTAGCCCACATGGCATCACTGGACATTGGTATAACCCAACTAGTGTAACAAAAGCAGCAATTTCTTTAGCCCTTGATGTTAATGGCAGTTGCCAGCATCCCTTAAACTGATTAATCTTAGAAAGGAACAAACTACTTCCAACCCGATCAATGCAATCTTTTAACATATGGAATTGAACATAAAAACTAGGAGCAGAAGTACATAATTCAGCCCTTCAAGCCCATTCTAATAAGATGACGGCTGATCTCATCTCGGCCTCAACTCCATTTTCATGTCTAAAATCCATAACCCCCAACCGGTAACCAATTAAAAATCTATCCTCACCTTAAATTTATTTATTGTCCCAGCATCCACTACATTTTGAAGTAGTGAATTTAACAGATTCATGATCCTTTGAGAGAAGTAATTCCTCATCTGCTTTAAATCTGCCATCCCTTAGACCAAATGTTATGACTTCTCATTCTAGATTGCCCCACAAGAAGAAATATCAGCTCTGTCTACTTTGTCAATCCCCTTTAGGTATCTTATATAGCTCAATTTGATCTCTTCTCATTCTTCTAAACTTGAGTTATTGGCCTAACTTCTCAAACTCTCTTCATAAAACATCTCCATAATAAAACTAGCAAACCCATTCTGAACTGCTTCCAATGCAATTACATTCTTCCCCAAGTAAGGGGACCAAAACTATACACAATACACCAGATGTGGTCTCACCAATGTCTTGTACAATTGCAACATTTCCCTATTTTTATACATCATTCCTTTAGCAATAACTGCCAAAATTCCACCTGCCAACCATACTTACATATTAATTTTTTGTGACTCATGCATAAGGACACCCAGATCCCTCTGCACCAAAGCTTCTCTCCATCTAGACAATAAGTTGCCTTCCTATTCCTCTGCTTCATGTTAAACTTAGTTTTTGACTATTCACCTAGCCTATTCATAGCTATTTATAAATTTCTTGTCTCTTGTTAGAAACTTGCTTTCCCACCTAATCTTGTATCATTTGCAAATTTCACTACACTCCATCACCAGGAACCAAACCCTGTGATATCCCACTAGTTATAGCTTGGCAACCAGAAAAAGATCCATTTATCCTGACTCTTTGTATTCTGTTGGTTAGCCAATTCTCTGTTCAAGTCAAAATATTGCCCTTGATCCTACCTTGTGTATTAACCTTTAATGCAACACTTTGTCAAATGCCTTCTGGAAGTCCAGTTTAACTACATCTATGATTCCCCATTATTCACTTACTTGTTACATCTTCGCGGAACTCCAGCAAATTACTGAAATAGGACCGATCTTTACAAGATGTTGACTTCAATGAATCGTATTTTGAATTTCCAAATGTTGCCTGCATACTTCCTTCCTATTGATTCTAACAATTTCACAATGACAGATGTTAAACTAACTAATCTGTAATTTCCTACTTTCTGCCTCCCTTTTGAAAAAGAGTTATATTAGCATTTTTCCAAAGTTCTGGAAATTCTTTCTTGAATCCAGGGAACTTTGGAATGCTGTAAGCAATGGAGCTGCTATCTCTGCACCACTTCCTTTAAGACCCTAGGATTTAGGCCATCAGGCCTTGGGGACATTCCTGCCTTTAATCCCAGTAGTTTGCTTCGTACTTTTTCCCTTCGCACTGATGATTGTTTTAGGTTCCTCAATATTAGTGGGTATAAATTTGTCGTTGTAATCAGATTTATCTTTCTTTAATCTTCACCAAGTCTAGTTGATTCATCCAGTTTAGAAACTAACACTATGAGTGGACTTTGGCTGCTTTGATTAAGTTCAATCAAGTGGTTTGCCAATATTTAGTGAATGTTTGTCTCCACCTAAGCTTGAATTCTAGACTCAACAGATGAAGGTACTGTTTACTGGTCCTGACTCCTCTACGTCCACATCAAGCACAATGCTTTCTAGGCATCAAGGTGAATCTTTATAGACTATCTTATGCTTCCTCAGTAGTCTTACAGGATTCCCATGCCCTCTCTCTAAATAAGAGAACAACGTGTCTAGCTGTCCTAGTATTTCTGTTAGCTAGTCAAAGTAGGTGAATCACTTTAAAGAACTGTGTAGCTCTCTTTCCACCTCACTCTTGTTGTCGCCACCATTTTCCACTACTCTTACCACCTGATACACTTGTTCCTCTTTATCCTCTTCCCTACAATGATTCTCTTTTCAACATGTTTTCGTGACATAAATACCGATCACAGGAAGATCAGAAGAAAATCAGTTACCAGATTAGTCATTCCACTAATCCTCCGGACTACTTTGTAGGGGCCACTGAGTTTTTCTTTTGGAAGTACACCTTGGAAAAAGGCAACAATATGTCTCTCACTTTAAATATTTTAATTGCTGAATGCTCATCTGCCCATTCTTATGTTTGGTTTTGAAACTTTCAAATACTCATGCTACCTTACGTATTCCTGAGAGCCTTTCCAGAACCATGGCCATGTAATTCAACATTAAGGATTTGTCTTTTTGGTACAAGATCTTCTCCCTAAACAACTTTAACGGACCTATAATCACATGACTGTAAATCAGCTTGAATAGAGTGAACTCAATAGGTTGATTTGGGGAATCACTGGTAGACATTAGTAAGAAGCCATTCCTTTGCCCCAATCCTGTGAGTATTTATGACAGTATGCCTAATGATGGTCTGGATAGATTGACTGTACCTTTTCAAAGCTCCCTATATTTGTGGATGATGCACAACTGAATTCACAATTGTTTTATTCTCAAATTACTAATGATCTCCTGGAAAACTTTCGACATAAAGTTAGAATCCTGATCAGACTGTATCTCAATTGGTAGTCCATAATGAGTTAACTTTTCCATGGCTAGCCTGGTTGCAACCGTCTTTAAGGGAATAGCTTCTGGAAATTGATTTGTCGCATCCATTTTTGCAAGGATATATTGATGTTATGCTTTCACTTTTGGTAATGGTCCTACACCATCTACCACCACTCAACTGGATGGTTCTTCAAGAGCTGGTACAGGTATCAAAGGTACTGGTTAGATTACATGTTGAGGTTTTCCTACCACATGACAGGTATGGCATATTTTACAGAGCTGGACTACATATTAATGATATCCTGGCCATGTAAAATACCTGGTTATCAATGCCTACATTTTCTGTATTTCTGAACATCCTGTCATAGGAATTTCATGTGCTACTCACAATATCTGGGCTACAACACAATTTGATGAACACTATCCATTTTTTGCCCACAGTGCTGTGGGGAGGTCTTCACTTCTCCAATAGAAGTCTATTCTTAAGACACCACGAGTCTAGAACTCCTTCAGTCTCAATTTCAGTGCAAACTGTTTGTCTTAACTTATTTTAATCTGGATCTGCACACTAAGCCTCAATTAATGAAGACATAACCAACATTTCATTTGAATTATCCTCATTCTCAAGTAAATTTGCAGCAACCCTCACACCTGCTTCTGGTACTATAGTGATCTCTGGTGATAAACTTTTTTTAGCCATTGCTCTTGTCACTATATACTGCAGAAAAATGCCTGGAACCTGAACTACCAACTGTTCTGTCTCTTTCACCTCAACTGGATTTTCTGTCATAATTGGCAGAACTAAAGCTTTCATGCCTGCTATGCCATTTCCCATAAGTAAATAAACTCCACCCACAGACAATTTCAAAATTATCCCAACTATCACCCACCCAGACAACAAATCGTACGCCATTTGAACTTTATACAATGGAACTGGGATATACTCTCCACTTATTCCATTTACGAACACTGTTTTTCATTGAATTCTTTGGAGGGAAAACAAAATCCTTCTCAACAAGAGTTCAAGTAGTCCCTGCATTGCTTAATATACTTTGGAGATACCGGTGTTGGACTGGGGTCTATGAAGTTAAAAATCACACAATACTAGGTTATAGTCCAACAAGTTTAATTGGAAGCACTAGCTTTCGGAGCGTCGTTCGTTCATCAGGTGGAGGTCATCTGATGAAGGAGCATCCTCCGAAAGCTAGTGCTTCCAATTAAACCTGTTGGACTATAACCTAGTGTTGTGTGATTTTTAACTTTGCTTAATATAGTTATGGACGTCCTTTGAGGATAAAAGTGTTATTTTCCCTTTCAAAAAAAAAACCTTCATCTCTCAATTACCCACAAACACTTTCTGCACTTTCAGCAGTGTTTACCTTTGGCTTCTTTGTAGTTAAACCTACAATCTGGTCTGTAGCTTTTTCCTTTGGAGTTTCCTTATTGGACTTATACTTTCAAGTTACAATTGGTTTTCCTCACAACTTATAGCATTTTGAATAAATCTTGTCACAATGGAAACACCTCAGCTTCTGACTTTCATCTCCACTCTCAGAACGTTCCCCTCTGATCAGAGGAGGACAATTTGGGGAAGTCCTAGCTGTTCATTTCTTATCTTGGCTACTGCCCTCCTTTCATTTCTCCCATTTCCTATTCCAATTTATGAAGAATACAGAAAAAAGTAGTTTAGTGTTATAGATTAGGTTATAACTGTGTCTTAGCAGTTGCAACTCTTGATCTTCAACATGGGCTCTTATTACAGAAGGTAGTGAATTTTTAAACTCTAATAGTATAACCTGTTTAAGATCTCTTATGCTCTTATTCACCTGATAAAAGTCCTTTGCTTAACCCTTTCAATTTAAATATAAGTTTTCCCTAGCTGCTGCATTAATTCCAGAACTTTAATCTCAGACACTAACTCAAGTGCAGCCAATGTAGTTCTTAAGTAAACAGTGTCATTATCCTGTGAAATCACCTATGACCGTGAAAAACACATTTTCTGTGCTTTACCTGTGAACTTGCTCTGTATGACCAATTCTAACTTACTCGTCTCTATCCGTTTCAATGACATTTTCCTTTTCATTCTTGCTCTGTCTTTTTCTTCCCTTTTTTCTCTTCTCAATCTGCTCGAACTGTAACTCAATCTCACCGGATTTCAATGTTTCATTACTTGGATTTCCTTTAAACCTAAATGCCATGCCAGCTTCTCAATTATCCCTGAAACAGAACGAAGGGCTGCACATTCTGGAAGTCAAACAAAAACAGAAATTGCTGCTGACATTTAGCAGGTCTGTCAGCGTCTACATACAGAAAGCAGAGTTAAAGTTTTGGATTCAGTCACCCTTCTTCTGAAAAAGGATCACTGAATCCAAAACATTAACTCTGCTTCCTCTCTACAAACTCTGCCAGACCTGCTGCGTTTCTCCGGCAGTTTTTGCTTTTGTCTCAACTCCTCTGCTCTCCTAGCTTTGCTAAGGAATGCTACTTCCAGTTTACCAGTCAATTCAATCAACCTGGATGTTGGAAGTTCCTAAGATTCCCATAGATAACTCTACCACCTGTAGGAAATCCTATGTCATTTCCAATGCCACATTTAAATGTAGTACAGAACTTGGTGTTCTCCTTCACCTGTGTTAGGTGCACATTGCACAGACCCTTCTTGCCTCAGTTTCAACATAATCCCGAACTGGGGAATGCAAGCTTCTCTCGTACTGGAGTCATCACAAAAGTTAAAGATTTTATAAAAGTACCCAAAATCCTCCAATTTTCTTGTTTTTTAGATGAATGTTGACAGAAAGAATAGACAAGGTTTGTATGCATAACAAGAAATACTATCACAAATAATTACATTCTAGCTACAGATAAACAATTATGAACAGTCAATGTATCACTCCACTAATTAAATTCCTAACCCCTTATCAACTACCCCTACAAACACATACACACAGGAAAACAAAAGCAAGAGTTTAATGGATAGTAAAAAAAAACTGGGAAGGCAGTTCAATGGTGTGCACAGGGTTCACTGAAAATGATCCTTTTGGTTCATCAGGATATGCTATTCTTGGATTCTCTTTCCCCATATAGTTGATAAAAAGTAGTTTTTCACACAAAATTTCTGACTGACTGGTTAAGAGACATAACTTATGGAGAGAAAAATAAACTGGCTTTTTTCAGGTTTAAGGTGGCTTAGATTGCAGAGAATACAGCTTCCGTCCTTGTAGAGATCCAATGGGTTCTCCCAAACATTCACATCCCCAAATATAGAGCTACATGGGAGACAATCACACAAATATTGGCAGGTCGGAGGCCTTTGTCATCAATAACTGGTCACTAATCCACAAATAAATCAGTGACGCTTCATTCCAATTCTTGACTTTTGCATTGCACTCTGGCTCCAGCTCATCCATAACCAAACTTCTGCTGCTGCTTGAACAAGTAGTTGTTGTAAAAGCACTTACAATGAGTGTCAAGTTACTTGCTTTTAAAAAGTGCATTGATCCTTGCTTTAGTAAGTTTGTTCCCCTCATTTACCACAATCAAAAACACAGAAAAATAAAGTTTTGACAGTTAAAAGCTTTCAAAGTAAGTGCTATGTGATTTAATTAAAAAGGTGCAGTAAGTTAAAAATTTTCAAAACTTTGAACTGTCAGGTTAAAAAAAAACAGCATTAATCAAAATCGCTCTTCTGAAATGTCATTCTTTTACAGTAGATAGTCGGGATTGAAAGAAAGCTTGACCATCAGTTTCTCACCCCTTTGTGAGCTAGTTTTCAGAAGTAGCAGTCACAAAATTATCAAGTTTATTCAATGAACAGACATACATTTCTCCAGCTTGGAGAATGGAAAATCCTTCTTTATGCACATTTGTGTCTTATGACATGTTGTCTGTTCTATGAGCAATCCCAACACTTTCCCAATAATATGATGTGGTTTAAACTACATTTAGATTTAATACAACCATCTAAGGCAAAGGCAATTCATTGGCTTTCAGAAGAACTCTCTCATGTTTATATGATTGAGGGACTTTTTTTTTTAAAGTTTTGGTTTTACTACCAATGAGCTCTCAATTCTCAATACACATCACTTTCGCATAAAAGAGTCATGACTTACTAAAGCAGAAATCTACGTTTAGCTTTGTCTCAAACTACAAAATATTGAAGTACATTATTTGTAATATGTGGGACTTACACTTAATTCTATTTATAAAGCAGCTTTACAGACAAGTAAAAAGGCAGAGCAGACAACAATTAGGCAAATCTGAGATGTTGAATCCTAATAGAACACAGCATCTATAAGAGTGTTTACAGTGTTGAAAGAAAAGCTGTCACTATCACCAGCTGGCAAGAAACTGGAGTGAGTCGTTTAAGACTGCTCATCTTAGTGGAGATCTCTTCTGAAACATGGGAGAACGTATGGGAGAATACTCAAAAGATCTCAATCTCTAATAGGACATGCGCTACGTAATTAAAACTTCTGCACAGGGCTCATCTGGCACCACACCGTTTGGCAAAGTTTAAAAATAGGGCATCTCCAGCGTGCCCCAAATGTAAAATCAATACAGGTATTCTTACCTATTGCTTCTGGACATGCCACAGGCTCTGTGTTTATTGGAGCGCTGTGGCAGGAGAGATAGGAAGGGTATTGAGGACTGAAGTCAAAGTAAACCCGATCTCTCTCCTCTTAAGTCTACCAAATTTACCATCTTTAGACGGGCATGGGAAGAAACTGTTTAATATTCTTGCATACTGTGCACGGAAGAATATTCTGATGAATTGGGTGTCTGAGAACCCACCGGGTTTGCTGGGATGGCAGAAATTAATTATGGAGCAGATTCCCTTGGAGTTTTGTTTTTACAAACATAGTGCACCACACAACAGACAATTTTTATAAGACATGGCAGCCCTACTTGAGTTATCTGGATATAGATTTGTCAGTTATCTTAACTAGGGCGTTTGTTTAACCAGGATGGTTAGATTTGTTAAGCCCTGGAGGAGGTCTCCCAAGTTAATACGGGTATATATACAATGCTCCTGTTCCTTTGTTTGGGAGCTTTGTGCCGAGCATAGCTGTTCTGTATTTTGTGGGGTTTTTTGTTTTGGCTTTTCTTTCCTTTTTGGTGTTGCTTTGCACAGTGTTAGGGTTTGCTTTGCATTATAGGGTAGGTTAGTAGTTAGTAGATAATAGTTGTATTGTAATTTGTGTTTTTTCTTTTTATTATACTGATATTTGTTATTGATTGTTTTTTTCAACAATTTTATATGTTTGTAAAGTTAAAAGAATTTGCTAATAAATATATTTACAAAAAAAAACCTGCTCATCTAAGAATTAAGTACTAAAAAGCAGTAAGGATTATGATATTTACCTCAAAAAGCCACAATATTGTAGAACAAAGAAAGTTTAAGTTTAATTTCTTCCACTTTGAGCTTTGTAGCTGTGTTGAGAAGATTGATTTTACTTGGTGTGGGGCAAAGAGAACAAAGGTAACATGACGACTATACAGATTGTTATGTTATAATGCAACAATTGTGTTCCTCCGCAACTTCATGCTCTAGAAAACCGTGTTATGGGAAACCGCAACAGAAAATCGTGCTGTAGAAGATCACGGTACCCGTTCAGTAGAAAGTTCATGTTATCCAAACAACTTCCACAATTTTCCAATTATGTTATAGCCAATTCTTGCTGACAAAACACACATTTATAGCAGAACAACTTGTACCAATGTTGTACATCTCCTGATGCTGCTACATTGCAAGCACAAATGAAAACCCCACAGCAAGTTCAATGTTACAATCTCTGTAGGGACTGGTAACTTAAAAAAAAATCAAAATTCTAGTTAAGAGATGAAAAATATGACACAGGATTTAATGTTAAGATTTTTATTGTTTCAAATAATTCAAATCACTATTTCCTAAACACTTTTTAAAAAGCTAACATGCATTAAATTACAGAAATAAACCTTTCACCTTTCTACTGATAACACATCATATTCCCCATAGATTTACAGTCCTTATAGGAAACAGTCTCCCAACTTTCAATGTGCTCATGTTCCCTGGTTTCGCCCCAGTTGTAACTTTGAGTGACCACCATCTCTAAGTACTTCCTTTAGATTTTGCAGAATTTCCTAAATTCACTACCAGCAGCAAATCTGCCTTTAAAATTCTTCTGCTCTGGCCATGCCAATACAAATATCCCAGAATCTTTAGATGGTTGTGGATGCATTTATTTGACTAGACATATGCAATTTGAGATTCACACGGATGATCCCTGGAATGACAGGTCTAGCATATGAGGAACGGCTGAGGATACTGGGATTGTATTCGTTGGAGTTTAGAAGATTAAGGGGAGATCTAATAGAGACGTACAAAATAATACATGGCTTTGAAAAGGTGGATGCTAGAAAATTGTTTCTGTTAGGCGAGGAGACTAGGACCCGTGGACACAGCCTTAGAATTAGAGGGGGTCATTTCAGAACGGAAATGCGGAGACATTTCTTCAGCCAGAGAGTGGTGGGCCTGTGGAATTCATTGCCACGGAGTGCAGTGGAAGCCGGGACGCTAAATGTCTTCAAGGCCGAGATTGATAGGTTCTTGTTGTCTAGAGGAATTAAGGGCTACGGGGAGAACGCTGGCAAGTGGAGCTGAAATGCGCACCAGCCATGATTGAATGGCGGAGTGGACTCGATGGGCCGAATGGCCTTACTTCCACTCCTATGTCTTATGGTCTTATGGTCTTAATTGCGGTAGTTAACAAAGTCAAGTAGCCTCTTCTCTCTGTTGACCACACAAAAACTACAATATTCATCAACTTGTAAGGAAGCCTGTAACCAGATCTTAAGAATCTCTGCCCTCTTCTCATGCCGACTTGAAGCATATTAGTATTGCACTCAGATTGTAGACATGTGATTAGTAGTTCTTCAGAACCCAACTTTTTTTAATGCTAGAACCAAATGAATAATTTAAAGCACAATTGCTTACAACTTGACATTCTCAATATTTCTGGAATTTTTGAAATTCAGTCTCTACTGTTAATTCAATGGCTGCTGCCATTGTTGCAGAGTATAAATAGCTTGAATCTGTTTCTCAGTAAAATAACCTAACCTCCCTTTGATCACTAATAATCAAGGTACTGAGTCTTACTGTCAGGCGGATTGCAGAACAGGTTACATAACTTCTTTCTTTAACATTTAAAGACAGTTTAAAAAAAACCTTAACCTCATAATTCTAACAAAGGATGCAAAGAATAGCTTCTCTTTTAGCTTTTCGTGTACTACATGGGGCCACCAAAAACCAGTTGATCACCTTGAAATAGACTACAATTTGATTGACTTGACACATGATTTTATAGCAGGAAACTCTTTCTGCCACAAGCCCTCCCCCTTATACAAACTGGGGATCACCACTGATATATGCTCGTTTGCCTGCACAGTAGCTGGGCTGAATGAAAGAAAGATATGCATGCAGGATTACAAAATAATGCTTTGAGAAAAATCTGGAAAATTTAAAATCAGATTGCTGTTAAAATTAATGTGACATATCCCTCAAAAAAACACAACTGATACATGGACATGTGCATTAAATTGTGGAAGAGTAAAACCATAGTTACATATATAGATTGGAGAACAATATGTGCATCTGATCACAGCAGTTGCAGAACCAGTTGTACACTGCTTATCAGATTTGACATTTCTTTCAGCAATTCCAAACCTGGATCTTTGTGTAGACAATGCATATCAGTTCAATATCAGATGCAGACAACATACTCAACTAAGCACTCTGAAATTTAAGAAACCTTTGCTGGATGTATGCAGCAATTAGATACAATTAAAACTACTTTAAATACATTTATTGTCAAGCTGTTATGTTATTGAGGGTGAACCCAAAATCTTGTACATGTGAGCGCTCAGAAAACAAAGTTATGTTCTTGGCTATGAACTGGAAATCATGTTTGAAGAATCTAACTGCCAGGAATTCATTCCTTCTGTTTTAATGCATTATGCATTCAGACTGCTGATTTGATGAATTACGAAAATTTTGCAATGATATAACATAATACCCTTTGTAAACCAATTTGGATGAAATTAAAACATTTTAAACCATCTTACAATTGTTTAACATATCATAAAAACAGCCCTCCTATAAATTCACAGCACAGTATTAAACCTTAACAATTAATGTTTCAATAAATTGAACAAACTTCGAATAGTGCCTTCTGGCATCTGAATTTTCACCCTTCAGATTGGAGAAAAGAATTCGGAAGTTGGAAAGATTAAGACTATCTACAAAGTATTGACACAGACGGGCATACTGATAATGAGTGGTGCATGTCTTTAAGTTCTTGGCTGCTCACAGAAGCGTGTTGCTGAAATAAAGCAGAAACCCTGAATGTGTTTTTCTAAAGAGGTATTACGGTGACCCAGGGCAGCAGGAGTTCAACAAAAGTTCAGTCAAGATTTTGTCAGTAGTTCTCAATGCAGAAAGGAAAAATCACTTCCGGATTCACCTATCCCTTCCGCGTTCAGTATTGGCCATGGTGCAGTGCAAGGTTACAATGTCTTCGGGGAAACAATCTTTGAGTATGATTCCACGGTTACGGTGACAGTCCAACTCCTCAATAAATCCACACCAGTAGATCACTAATCCAGGTCCAAATCTGAAAATTAGATGCAAAACATATCTTTTAAAAATCGCACCAAGAACACACTGCAATGCCGTATAATTTGGCTGCCTTAATTAAGTTCAACTTTTTTTCCACATAAAATTTGGACGTTGAAGATCATAGTTTTGTAATAACAAATGAAAACCTACTGATACATCTGGTAAGATTGCTAATCAGTAGCAATGCCTGGATAAATAATGCCAGTCGTATCTGGCCAACCAATGCTGCTGAGTGCAACTCACGGCAATGTTGGTGCTTATTTTTCTGACACGGACCTTCTAGACATTTAAAAAGCATCTGGAAGGGTAAATGAATCGGAAGGAGTTGGAGGGATATGGGCCGGGTGCTGGCAGGTGGGACTAGATTGGGTTGGGGTATCTGGTCAGCATGGACAGGTTGGACCGAAGAGTCTGTTTCTGTGCTGTACATCTCTATGACTCAAGAATAAAACATTGATTAACTGAATGCAGGATCAACATAAGCACTTAAAATTCAATTTCTGGTTTCACTCAGTAAAACAGATAAAGAGTTTTCATCAAGACCAGACAGAATTTGGATTAAGCAATAGGACATAGATTCTTAGCCATTTCTAAAATATTGTTAGGTTTATTTGCAAGACAGGTGCAGTTTGAAGTAATCCAGCATTGCAAATTAACCATACCAGTGCGACACTGAAAGAGGTTCCAAGTGGAAGCAACAAAGACCAACATTGCCCAGGGTTCCACCAGGCAGTATGGTTCATCATCCACTACTAGCAGACAACCACAGCCAGCCACCATCAGTGATATACCAAGCAATACATAAAAATGTCATATTATATCAAAGGCCCCACCTCTTTCAACTGCATGAGATTTTAAAGTATCCATTACGCTAGTTAGTTCACTCAAGCCCAACAATGGAAACCTTTGCTTCACTCAGAGTAAGATACTAGTTGATATCAATATATGTCAGATTACGCTAATTTGAAGTCATATCAATTAACTGCAATGTTTCAATTCCTGTGAAATATTCAATATTTATTATTGCTAGTTGTGTTGAATTTCTTGGAAACTATTTCATACTTTCTCTAATGCAGTTAGTACACCAAGAAAATAAATAGTCCCTGTGTGCTCTTTGCCTCAAAATATAGGAATCTGGCACTGAGGAACTGTCATTTCACAACTATTGGAAGACCATGTCAAATGATGATAATTAAAATCATGGGATTTGTTTGGGTTGCAAACTACCATTGCTTTGAGGTAGCTTGGCCCACATGAAGGGGGATGAAAAGAAAAAAAAGATAATGGCTCGTATGCTTACTATGCACTCCAATAAGGAATTGGGGCAATGCAAAACGAGTTACTCACAGTTGAGGGTATGTAATGCATTCACGGGATGAGAAAGTTTTCAAAAAAGTGTAAAAAACACAATTCAGTACATAAAATAAATATACTTTAGCACAAAGGATGTAATATGCTGACATATTTTATAACTGAAGGTTTTAAAATGAGGACAACGCAAATGATATTTCAACATTTAACAATTTTAAGTTGGACTGTAAATACTTAACTATAAGTTGCAATAACATTTTAAAAAATAGTACAATCGATTGTTCTAATGCATAGTGCTAGAAAAAAGGCAGTTCAAAATTCTGGATCTGCGCTATGTGTAACCTTTAAATGGATATGCTGAGCCCAATAGGCAATCTCAGGAAGTAGCCCTGTGGAATAGTTGACCCATCAGGAAGTTAGGACCTTCAGCCAGAGTTCATAAAGATATAATCACTATCAATCAGAATGTGTCACCACTAGGTCTGAACATCAGAATCTTAGTTTTTTCTCACTGCAAGCATCCAAACAAGTTGCTGGATTTTCAGCATTATAGAGAAAGATTTTAATTAAAACTGCCAAATTTTCATAACTTCTTCAAATATCAGGAGGATGGCCCAACACCAGAACTGTTCAGCTCACATCCAACTTTTGTAGTGTTGTGTTATGAAAAAAGATAACACCACAACACAAGATGATCAAATGCACTTATGGCATAGATAGGAAAACACATATTTATGCAATATAATGCAACAGCTTCAGTGAAGGATAAGGACTTACTGGGGTGACTGATTATTCTGCAACTATAGAACATAGATCGTGGATAATACATATAATTACTGATATATTCTATTCAAAAGATTATTAATATGAAACTAACATGTGCATTATAAGTTAATCATATTCATTATTTAAAAATTTTTAGAAGTAAATACTCTATCCTTCAGATATCACACTATATATATAATACATATAAATCATAGGTAAATATTATTTTTAAAAGTAAATAAAGACGAAGAAAATCAGCATTTGCATCCAACTGATCAGAGAGCATCCAACAGTAACAAATCCATAATTGATTTCAGGAGATGCACGTTTTTGAGGAATTGGACCTCGGATAACAGAATGCCAACTTTGACTTTCTTACTGCTATGTTGCAAACCTCATCCTATTTCTGACAGAGTGACGTGGTGCAAATAAAACGAAAGTCAAATTAACAGCAACTAAGGAACTCCATCTGAGATACAAGATGGAAAGCACTTTGCTGTGGATTTCTTTTTAAAGTGTGGTCAATGAAGAATGATATTACTGTAACATATTAATATTGAAAATGCAATATTTTTTAGCTCATTGGTTTACCGGACATCTTTCCCATTTAAGGAGAAAATAATTTTCTTGGAAGCAAAACTAATTGCAAATTCAATCAGCATGATGGAAAACTGCCAAAAAAGATCAGGGAACCACTTTTAACATACTCACAATACAAGAGAATGAAAAAACAACCCAAAAAAGGATGTTTTCACTTATATTACCTGACTTAATGTTGCCTTTTATCAACACTTTTAAAACAATAAAACCTTTAAATAATGATTATGAAGGCACACCCTGAAATTGTTTTATTTTATTTGTGTGCCAAATGACTGCTAGTCTTGGCCTAAAGTACAATTGTTTAAATTTATGTCAGGGCCCAGAAATTGAAAGTTAATTGAATCTCTACTGTGTGTTGAAACATTACTCAACACAAAAACTTTTCCTCTATCATTTTTTTGTTCGATGTCCCTCATGGGTTTTCTCCAACCTGACAAACTTAACTGGCCTGCAACTAAAATGAAATTGCAATTCATTATCATTAAAGTTCGAGGGAAAAAAAACTTCTTTAACAAAATGTTCTCCAGGATCTCACCATTTTACCAATTATATACAGAAAATACAAATTATGGAGTCACACAGGTTTAACTGTACACAATAATTCTACAGTGTGACTTGCTGCATATTATTTTGTGATCTTTTGTCATCAAGGTCAAGTATTTGTTAATTTGAGATAAATGGCTTAATGATATAAAAATAGTAATCACAATTCAGAGCCCTAAGAAACAAATCCAAGACATGTTAATGTATATTCCACAACTTAGTCTAGTGATCTAAACCATTCTTACCAATTATGCTCCCATGTATTATGCAGACTTCTCAAATTTTTTTTCCAGCCTTTCTCTTGTACTTTTATATGGCATTTAAACAATATTGTGGCTTGCCTGAACCTTGCCTCAGGTATGGATCGATATAAACTTGTACATCAATTTCATTATTGTATGTTGCTACAAGGAGTATGATGGTGACCTGTTCCTTAATTGGTCTTAATTTCTTCCTAATTTGCATTATTGCTTGGCTTTTTTTATTCTCACAAGTGTTGTAATTATTGATATTCAATTCAGAAAATACAATTATGGAAGTTATTAATAGAACATTTATGTACATAACCTATTTGAATAAAATTGGATCGGTAGGTTTGAGTCAAAGGTTCCAAATTGATCATCTACAATGTGTGAGCTTACAATTTGTACTTATTTTTAACATTAACTTATTTGTATTATATTAATCTATATTCTGAACAGTGTTTACCCAATTTTTTGGGTTGCATATTTATTTAATTCATTTCTCACAATTTCAACTTATTTGAGATTCAACTAAGGTCCAAACATTTGGAACTCAACAAGCATAATTTTAAAACACTTTGGTAAGCCAAACTGAACAATATCATGTTTGTCTATATTTGCACTTTAGTAAACTAATTCTTTCACTATTGATTTAGACAGCTGTACAAACAGCAATATAACTTTTGTCTATACAAAGACGAGTGAATAAGAGGCCATTCAACTTACTGTTTGTGTTTGTAGAGTATTTAAAAAATAATCCCATTATTCTGCTTTACTTCACTTCCTTTTATCTTCCTTTCCTTTTTTAAAGATGAGAGCAGCAACTGTTTGAATAGTGCTTGTTTCAATTGCTCACAATGATAAAGTGTTATAACTATTTTCCAGGTAAAGGATTTCTTCTACTCTCTCTTCTCATTCTCATCGTGAAGTTGAAGCAGTAGGCCAACTAATTTCATAACTAGATGACATAGTTTCCTGTCTGCTCCATCAAAAGCTTCATATTTAAAAAAAAATTCTAAAATCTCCTCTTGACTTTTTCATTTATCTATCTGACTGGTTCTATTACCCTTACTTTCTACTGATAACATGCTTTCTACATGTTCAAATGCATATTCCAATTAATTTTTTAAAGGCAACTGAGATGTGTTATGGCATGTTCCAAATACATATACACTAGAGCTACACAACTGGTAATCTTGTCAAAAATAAACTGATCTTCAATAACGGGTGAAATGGATCCTGTATATTTTCTAAAACATACAATTGCAAATCAGGAGCATTCATTAATTGTTTGGAAAAAAGCCTCAAGAATTCAACTCTAGCACCTTCTAAAACTTAAAAAAAACTCTTGAATCTTTACAGAGGTTTCCTATTGGAATGAAACAATAGAAAGGGTGAGGACCTCTGATAAATATTTTGGTAAGTAATTTCAAACAGTACACACGATTAAAACTAACTTAAAATCAAACTTGGCGTTAAACAGCTTTTCAAAGAGGTAGGGAAATTTCCATTAAGCTTTTTAAAAAAAGCCTTGCAGCAGCTGGGGCATAACTAGATAAGTAATTCTGACTATTTTCTGAACAGGGCTCATTGCCAGAACATTACTCCAATTTGGAGACTAGCAACAAGCCCTGCATTAAAAATCAAGCATGAACTTTAACTACATAAAACCTGGACAGTAAGAAGAGGTGTGCATTATTTTCTCTCACAACACATGTGACATAGTGTGTATTTCAGTGCTATTTTCTTCATTAAGAGTGCACAGAAAATGAAAATAGAGTACAAGTCTTCCCAAATCAAAGAAGTTGCTGTATGAATGTACTGTTTCATATAAGATCGAAGATAAATCTCAGAAGTTGGTATCTGCAACACACTCCAAAAAATTTTTCAGTAGCATTATTTATGTCCTTCTTTAAATGGAGAATGTCTGGACAATTTACATGCTGAAGTGCAATGTAATCAAGATGGAATTTTGTTTGGTCTGTTCATAATTTGTGCAGTCCTCACATGGATCCAGTATGTATTTAAATATGGAATGTGGAACGTGGCTTGTTCCAATCTAGAAACTGACAGACAAAAGCACCGACAAGCCACAGTTTACAAGGACAAGAAATACAATAAAATATTCTACAAACATTTCCTTAGCTGCTTTAAAGGGGAACTCTTCAAGAAAAACGAGTAAGTTTTCTTCAATTTAGAGTGAGCAAATAGAAGAACAAAATATCATTGAACTACAATGGCACCCAGAATTACTATAATTGTTAATAAATGCCAGGGGAATTTGCCATAAATATTTGAAAATTATTTTAATTCTTTTAATCCTCTAAATTTTAATTATTATCTTTGCCCCTTCAGATTTCAGTGAGCTACACACTTTTCTCTGGTGGAAAGGGCAAACTGAAAATCTTATTTAATCTTTCAGTATCTTTATAATTGGGTAGGTGTCATGCATGAATGATCCAGGTGACTTTTCTTTCTGGCTTCTCAATAACACTATGCAGAATAGCAACTTAGATATTAACAGTTCCAAGAAATAATGCCACACAGTTGTCATAAAGGAACACAGCATGGGATAAAATATTAACACTGTAGCCCTACCAAAATGCATTCCTCTCAACACTGTAGCATTGTCAAAATTCATTGTCACCAGCTTCCCAGTATTACCAAAAAAACATTTTCCCTCATTTGATTAACACTCAATTGACAGACTAGGAATATGCTGTTTCAATCTTTAAAATTATTTGTAGATTTTTAATAATTGAGGTTTTTAGTGGGTTTACCATCAATACTGAAAATTCAGTATAAACTGCACATTACGCACAGAATCACAAATGACAATATCATCAACACAAGAAAAATAGTATTGAAATACCACCCAAGTCAAACATGCCTTTTATAAATAAAGGAAAAAAAAAGAAACCTATCACAAATATACTTCAGGAAAAATAAAGCAAAGCATGCTTTCCAAACACACAGATTATTTATTTTTAAGATCAACTATGGTTTTTGTGCTTGTTAGAATACAACACAAACTGTTCCTCTCTTACACATGACAAACACGGATTTGAGTCCTTTTAGAACTTTACAGCAAAGTTTGGATAGCACAAAGCACTTTCCTTGCCATTTTCTCCCCATAGACGGAGGACAAAGCTTGTATTGTATGATATCCAGGACTTTGGGTCATATATCAGTAATGGGGCCAGTTTGAGATTGCTGAAAACAACCAGTTAAAGCTGGTCTCTTTATATTAAAAAAATGCCAGGCACACTGTTTCTTATCCTGGGTGACAGAGTACGTGAGATCAGCTATTGTAAGAAGCTGTATTTGGGTCTCCACACTCAAAGCACTGGTCAAGGAATGTTACCATTAGGTGATTAATAGGTGTTTATTTTTAGGGCTTGAACTGGAAGGCCATTTCAAGGCCACTGCAAGATGATATCTACATAATCGGACGGTGTCTTGCACGTTTACAACCTTTTTCCCTGACATCTGGGACCTGCCCGGTGTCTTCACAGGCAGTTAAAAAGTGCCAGATAAATTCAAAAACAGGATATGCAGATCTGTTTACACAAAGGAGCAAAAAAGGAAAACTTTAGGAAGTTAAGTCCTGAATACACTGAACTGTCCTCCATCACACATTTTAAAATGCCTGCATTGAAAAGTACTACCAAGTACTGCAGAGGCAATCTGCAGCCTTCACTGCCCCCAGCATCTGTGTTGTCAGAATTAAAGGAGGATTAAAGCATTGCTATGGATAACATGAATACCTCACAAGGAAGCGAGGAGACTGGAGCAGCCCTTTGGATACATCAACTGAGCCACCCAGGTCCATAATGTAGTCAATACATTGTAATTTAGCAACAAGAAATCCACAGAGAAGTGATCTTGGAGTTCTATCAAGATGACAAGTCAGACATCATTCACTCACTTCCTGGAGCCTGGTTTGACACACTTTGCAAGCATTAATTTGAAGCCACACTTTATCATTTGTACTGCGCTTGTACTTCCAATACACTGCAACCCTTGTACAATTTTTTAAAAATAAAAGATAATTCCTCATTCAGTTGGAAAATGATAGCTTTGAATATTTTGCATAGTAAAATAGCTCATTATTTCATAAACACATTTATGCACTTCAATTTAAATTTACAATGCTAGTTATCACAAAACAAATTCTCTAAGATATTTCAAACCAATTCTTCAAACAAATATAAATTGAACCCTGAGTGAGATAATTGTTTCTTAATCACCAATATAAAGAATCAGGCCTTTCAGCACAGAGTCTCTACCAACTTTCAGTTAGATCATGGCTGACCTTGATCTTACCCACCTTAGTTTTATGTTGTGAGAGATTCTTGCCTATCAAAAATATGTCAATCTCAATTTTGCAATCTCCAACTAATCAACTGCAACAGCTTTTTGAGAAAGAGTACTCCAAATTTCATCGAACTATAATTTATATACAGCTTCTACCAAATGGTATTCTAGGCCTTTTTGGAGGGGGTTGGTGGGGGGCTAGAAACGTCAACACTTCACCAGCCTGTTAAATTACTGTTAATTAAACCAAAAAATGGTTTTGTCCACTAACTTTTAGCGACTTTTGCATTTGAACACCTTGATTTCTCTGCTCCTGCTGAATCACAGCACAATGAATGACTAGACTTTCAATAAATCCATGGTTACCTTTCACACCAAGACTACTGTCTATCACCCAGGTAATAGGCTAAAATAAAACAACGCCCCTTAAAATTGATGACAAGGTTATCATTATTCCTGGATTCATAAGGCTAGTTATTTGCACTACAACATATTCTGAGAGTGCTTTAGCAACAGTGAATGCAAGAGGGATTACTTCTCTAAACAGTGCTACCACAATCATGGGAAGTCCCATTAGCAGACAATGAGCTTGGAATTAAATAGCTAAAAAAGAGATCTTGCTAATTTTAAACAAAAGATGGCCCAGGCCCAAACAGTTTTCTAATAGTTAAGCTGATGGTAGCTAGTATTTTAAAACAAATAAAATAAATTGGCTAGCTAAGTTAGATGATCGTCAGATTTATCCCCAAGGAAATAATGTATGTATACATCATCCTGAGGCGGCAGAAGACAGAAACACAATATCTTTCCTTCAGGATTGGCTTGAAGATAATCAAGAGCTGCACTGAAATGTGCCACTCGAATAAGAATGAGCTCATTGGGTGCCAAATGGGAATCCTAGAGGTCAGCAAAGTTGCATTCTAATTGTGAACAACCTGCGCTTTCGACAAGAGGTTATCCTATGGAATGCAACACAATTAGAGGGATATATTTGGCTGAGTAACACATGTTTACATCTTCCTGCATTTGTCTTTGGTATTTTTGAAGCTGTGGCGGATAATCATGCCAATTCAGGCAAGTTACAATATTCAGTCTGCCCAAGTGTCCAAATAATAAAAATAATGGGTTCTCCAACTTGTGAATAGATGAATTACGAGACAACTTTAAAAAAAAGCACATTGACAAGGCCCATTCTGCATGATAAATGTTGGATCCTAATTATATTGTAAAGTAGAAAAATTGAATGACCCTCAGGGGTAGAAAAACCTTCCTGTGTTGAATATTGACAGAGGTGATCTGTGAAAATCCCTAAAAGACAGCTATAAGAGGGTGAGATCTGCAAAGTCCATATAAACAAAGTCTAATGCATAATTTTTGTGTACCATTATTTTCTCTTCAGAATAAAGAACAGTCCAAAAATAAACCTGGCATAAAGATTTTAGTTCATCGCCCAAAAGTTGACGTGGCATCAAAATGACTGCAAAACCATTCCTAGTTCTCAGAAATGCAATAGAAAATGATTTAGATGTAAAAAATATCAATTTTTGGAATATGTTATTAAGAGGGCAAGAGGTAAGCAAGTTGCAATGAGAATTATAGAGAAGGACAGATTAGAAGACAGACTAGAAAGAAACAGATATTTCTCATGCAGATTCCAAAATGAGGGGACTTGGATTTTGGATAATGTGCAAGATAAACTGTTTTTTTATTTAGAAGATTAGAAGTCTGTGAAATGTACAGCCTAAATTATGAAGCAACTGGCTTCTACAATTCATAGCAGCAGTAGATCATTTAGTCCCTTGAGCATTCTCCACTATTCAATGAGATCATGGCTTATCTGTTCTCCACATCGTATACTCACCTTTACCCCATATCCCTTAACACCACTAGATAACATCTAAGACTAGATGCATAGACAGCATTTTTCTGAAATTTTTCAACTTTGAGAAACAGTGAGCATTTGGTGAAACATTAGGCAATGTTAAATCAATCAAAGTATTTTCCTTGGGCATCTATAAGATCTCAAGTTCAATTAATCTGAACCGAGAGTTCTCATTCTGAACTCTGCAGAGGTACTTTTTGCCTACTTGCTATGAGCCATCTGAGGTGCTTCAATAGGAAAAAGGCATCATACACAGTTCTTCCGGTGGCCGAAAAGAGAACTGGTCGTTGACTCAATAATAAACACTAAATACCTTCAACCTAAAAACATACTTAAGTAATCTGAATAAATATTACTACTCACAAAATTTCTCACTTTCAAGCAGCCAAATGCCCAAGTTACAGAAATAGATAAGAAAGCTCTCAGGTCTAATCAGTCTTTGGCCATTGTAGAGGATGGTATAAATGGCCTCTATGCATTTGGGCAGGGAAAAATCATGGGTACCCGATCATACAATGATTTCTTAAGTAAGCAAAGAAATTAATAAATACTTTTGAGTTGCACAACAGTCGAAGATGGTCAGTAACAAAAAACGGAAGAAAGAAGAGGACATGAGGTGGTCTCAGCTGCGGCAATCTCACCAATGAGTCAGATCAGGGGTTCAAGGCTGACTCCAGAGACCTGAGCACATAAATGATGCTGATTTTTTAGTGTAGTATTGAAGGGGTTGTGGACTGTTCGAGGTACTAATTCAGATGAAATAATAAACCAAAGATCGTACACTATTCAAACAGCAGAGATGATTTTTGGTGTTCTGGTCAAATGTATTCCTCAACTAACTTCACTAACAAAATAACGATTTGGTCATTAATCTCTTTAGTGCTTGTACAACTTTGTTGACTAGGAGAAAGTGAAGACAGCAGATGCTGGAGATCAGAGTCGAAAAGTGCGTTGCTGGAAAAGCACAGCAGGTTGGGCAACATCTGAGGAGCAGGAGAACCAACATATCGGGCATAATGTCACATTCCTAATGAAGGGCTTATGCCCGAAATGTTGATTCTCCTGCTTCTCAGACGCTGCCTGACCTGCTGAGCTTTTCCAGCACCACACTTATCAACTTTTTTGAGTGCAAACTGGTGACCATAATTCACCACAGTATCAAGAACATTTTTCAAAAGGTATTTACTCAATATAATTGCATGTCACTCTTTATTTCTATGTTCACAGGCAGCCAAGTGCAGCAGAATGAGGAGCTGGTGATGTAGGGGTGGTTGGTAGTGCTTGTCCTGTACAGAGCACAGCATTTCCTCAGGTACCACCAATGGATAAAATCAGAGCAGTTACAGAAGCTGACAGCCTCTGAACCATTTATTTTGTTGCAGGAATACTATATGGCTATAGCATGGTCCAGGTTGCAGTGAGGCATAATTTTTGAAGGTAAACAATTTTCTTTCCTATTTTGAAGGCACTATTATATTTGAATGTGGAGGCTGTATTTCCTAATTAAGTATTTTAATCCATAAATGGCAACAGGCTCAAATTTAAGTTTTGCGAAAAAAAAAATCCGTGAATTAGGAGACAAATTATGGTCAATATACATAGAAACTACTCCATACTTTCTACAACCCACTGATGTAAAACTAGTATGGTGCATTCAAGCATTATCCTGCTGCATCACGCAGCTTAGTTTGTATCTTGCCTCATTCTAGAACTCAACATCTGCTTTCTCTGTTGCCTTAAACAGTTCAATGCGCAATTAGCCTGAGCAATCACAGCCCAGTCACTCATTGGCACAGGTCCACACAGTCCCATTCACAAAACCCATGATCATAGGAAAAGGAGAGAGAAAAATCAACATGGGGCCAAACTGGACCTTTATTTAGCACATTGCCATGTTATTTCAAAACTACAATTATTTGATGCTGACACTGGTTTGACTTAATTGACTGGATAACAATTTGTACTTGTAAAGCACCTTCAGCATAGAAAACCATTTTAACGTATTTCACTGAAGCATAATTGAATATTTAAAAAATGAACACTGGGCAAAATGATAAGATGATTGGAGAGGTAACTAGAAGTTTGATCACAGAGGTATATTTTAAGAAGTAACTTGAAGGTGAAAGGATTTAATTGATAGAGGTCCAGAACACAAGACCTAGATTCTCAGACACAGCCAATAATCATGAGGTAGAGGTTGAGGGTTGCTTAACATATATCCAAGTTTCCTAGCAATATAAAGTTAGTATGCTGCAAACAGATGAAGACTGGTTAAATGATTGGGCAAGAGAGCAGTAAATGGAGTATAACACAAGAAGTGTGAATTATTCACTTTGGCAGGAAGAGTGGAAAAGCAGAACATTATTTAAGAGATTCTTAATGTTGGTATTCTGGGGATTTTGGTATCTTGTATAAGATTCACAAAAATTAACATGCAGTTACAACAAATAATAATAAAGCTAAGTACTACATTGGCCCTTACTGTAAAGCACTTAGAGTATAAAGGATGTTGGGTTGCATTTTGGCAGGACCACAGTTGGAATAACGTGTACAGTTTTGATCGTTTACCAAGGAAGAAAATACTTCCTTTTGAAGGGATACCGCAAAGGTCAATTCTTGGGATGAGAGTACTTGCATATATTCCTTGTTCCCTTTGCATCCAACAATTTATTGATCTCGATCTTAGAAACAGACCAGCTCATCATTTCTTTACCCAGAGAGTGGTGGGGGCATGGAATGCGCTGCCTGTGGGAGTGGCAGAGTCAGAATCATTGGTGACCTTTCAGCGGCAATTGGATAGGTACATGGATAGGTGCTTAAGCTAGGACAAATGTTCGGCACAACATCACAGGCCGAAGGGCCTGTTCTGTGCTGTATTGTTCTATGTTCTATGCTGACCAGACATTCCAATCTGACATAGCCCCATTTGCCAGCATTTGGTCCATATCCCTCTGAACCCTTCTTAATCATATTTACATCCAGATGCCTTTTAAATGTTGTAATTGTACCCACCTACACCACTTCCTCTGGCAGCTCATTCCATACATGCTCTTCATGAAAAAGTTACACCTCAGCTTGCTTTTAAATCCTTCCCCTCTCATCTTAATCCTATGCCCTCCCATTTTGGACTCCCACACCCGAGACAAAAGACCCTGGTTATTCACCCTATCCATGTCCTTCAAGATTTTATAAACCTCTATAAAGTCATCCCTCAGCCTCCTGTCCAGGAAAAATAGACTCAAACTATTCAGCTTCTCCCTACATCATGAACCCTCAGGTCCTGACAACATTCTTGAAAAAGGCAAAAGGTGAAGAAATTAAGTCTGGGGATAGTTGTTGGACTGAATGCGTGTACAAGAGATTAGCAGAGGCAAGGCTGTGAAGGGATTTAAACTCAAGGATGAGAATTTTAAATTTGAGATACTAGGATACCAAGAATAAGAGGAATGATGAGCATCATAAAAAAAACACAAATTGCAACTGTCATATGTATAGAGTAAACTTAGTTTGATAATGAACTGTAAGATATAACTTCATAAAGTCAGTGCGTTGAAGTGCTTATGTTAATAAGAAAAATAATGAGCAATTCCAATCAATTATTCAAGCTTTGTTAGCAGCTGAGCTTACGGTGTTAAATTCCCTGGGTTAGTTTGGAAAATTTGACCATTCATTTCATTGAAAGATCTTTCTTTTTGGGAAAGTCCTCAGATCATACCAGGGGTTCCAAAACAAACCCTTAGCAATCTAAGGGAAGGACCTGATTCAAATGAAAAAAAAAATCACAATTTATATTTTCATATTAATGAGCAATTTCAATATATGTTTTGCAGAGATAACTTCCAGGAAGGTCTTTATTCACTAGATTTATGATCATGTTAAATTAAATCATAAAAAAGGCATTATCACGTATTCAGTTAAGAATGTACTGATGCCTAACAAACTGATAGAAGACATGAAACAAGATTAACTAACAGAATCAAACAATCACATCCACAACTGGATAACAACATATCAATTTTTAGCACAAAATAAAGTATCAATTTGTCAAAGTTTTCCACTGTTCTCATTTACAGTATGTGGAATAACCTTTAAATATAAAATCATAAGAAAGATTATGTGGACAAAAATATACTTTTCAAAGTATACCGCTGTGTCTTGGAAAATAAAAGCCTTTCATATAAAACTGCAAGAAGTAAAATAATAACAATGTGCAATTGATAAATGACATAACAGAGTTGGTCAGGCAAAAAGCAATTAATTTAAATAAATCAACAACATTGGATTGGATGCAGTCAAACATTGATAAGTTCTCTTTTTAAAAAAGGAACTTATAGAAATAAGAGATGTTATTTTAGTGCACGAGAGAGAGAATCCTATACAAAACAAACCATTTTTTGAAGAAATTGGCTTTCATTACAGCTGTTACATGGTAATAACAGTGATTATTGCTCAGACTGAATTCAGTCACCATTCAAATTGTGGTCAAAACAGCTTACAGCCAGTTCACCTTTCTACGATCACATATTCCTTCTGGTTTCAATTACGTGACACAAAAAGAATAAAAACATCTTTCACTAACACTTTCCCCAAATGAAAATAACCTGTGATCTGAACAGTGGTTCTAGGCTGCAATTTTTCTGTAGCCAGTAACTGCTTGCCTCTAATGTGCAACCCTAAAAAACACCCATCATCACTGGTAGAAGCAATTTGTAAAATTACCTGGTGCTGGCAAGCAGGGCTATGTGATGGGTGTGGACTGGCTGGCTGCTGGAATCTGGAACAACCTCCACCCACTACTCTGATGTAGATAAACCAACAGTTCCAGCTTTAATTATTGATCCATTAAAGGATGGCAGTAGCTCTCTAATACACACGCTGCCATTTCCTTCTTCTGAGACAGGTCAAAACATCACTCGTCATACGAATTCTGTTTAAATCTGGCTTCAATTTATTTTATGGTCTTTTCTAACCTTTGATTTAATCAACACCAGTGCTTATACAGCATTCAACAAATAGCAGTAAATACAGATTTTGACTTCAGAAACAGTCGAACATGAGACTAATGCAGGTCAAGCACTAGTCTCTGTTTAGTTGATAAATGCTTTGCTAATCCAATCACTGGCGGAGAAAACTACACGCCATCAGCCAAGTGACCTGACCTAAGCTATACTAGATTTCACATGGGTAAAATTTAGAAAGATGTTTATCCCAAGCATTGACCTAGCCAAGACCTTGTTCGTGCCAGGCTGGCATTCTGGTAAACTGGAGTGAAAATGCTTGGCTCAAATCAGTAACACGTGCATCTAACTAACACAAACCATCATTTAGAAACAAAGTGCACTGCAAAGATCAGTTATTCAGCAGTGCTCCAGGATATTATTACAACAAACTGGGGGAGATGTTAGCCAGATATTATCAGCATTTGTGGATGTATTTCACGTGTGCACTTAACATTTTTAGCTGCTGCTAAATAAATGCAATTTCAGTGTATTTTTAGGAATTTGCTGCGGAAACATTTGTTCAATTACCCATTTCATGGCTGATTGAGCTCTTTTAGAAAAAGATGCTGTAGGTCTTTTAAAGACATATGTCATTTATTAGAACTGGAAAGGGGCTGGATATACAGTATCTGGAACAATGGGCCAGAAATAAATTAAGAAGGTTTTATGTTGGAAGCTAAATGCTTCAAAATAAAATTAAAATAGAATGTCAAGCAGATCATTAAAATTACTGCAATTTTTTTGCTTATAGTTTATTTAAATGAAACTAGAAATCTTAATGTCAAAACAGTGGTATTTTTACAAAATGTTCATAAAATAAACAAGACCAACTTTTCTGGTTGATTTGGAGAATGTTACTTTCATGGGAAAGATCCTCTTATATATATATTGTATAGCCCCTTTGTACTTTGAAACCAGCAGTTTATTCTGAACAGCCTATTAAGTGTTACTGCCACAGTTTTGCTGCTGCTAAACTGCGAACCATAACTTCCAGGCTGCTGCAAAGCCACGCATGTGTGCAGCTTAGTGGGAACACTGATTCCAACAAAAGCAATTGGCTGCATTTAGATACACCAAAGTTGCCAATGTTTTGATGCTATATAATTTACCTGTAAAAGTAGGTTTTCATCACCCATAGGAATTAAATCAAAGTATCATCAGTGCTTTTATGTATAAATCAACATATGACTATCCTCTCAGGCAAATACTCAAACCAACCTCATTTGTCACGTAAGTGAAGCACAGTACTCCAAGACATTCCTTGTGTCAGTTAAATATGTGTATTATAATTGATAAATTGTATACAATGCTTAAACATTGAAGGGGTAAAACATTTAATGTGTGTGTTTAAGAAGGAAGGGATTTAGTAAAGTTTTAAATGTCTGTTCGACCCGAGAACAGCGTATTCTTTGTAAGGAGTGCACAGCAAAAATCAAATGGATAGGTTTACAACTATCTGAACTTGCCTAGTTAGGATTTTGCTTTGTGGGTATCCTCTGCTCTTGTAAGTATTCATACAGATTTTTAACATGCTGTAATTGTTTCAATTTTATAGCATATTTTAGTTCTGTTTCTTTCCAGCATTGATCTTCCATTGCCTTTCATAGCACAGTATTATGATTGTCACAGTATTGTAAAATATTTACTTTTTTAAAAAGTTTATTCCAAAATAATTAACCATTGAATGTTAGGACATAATATGGTTGGAATATTGTACAAAATAATTTAGGACAAAAATATGATACGGTCTGAAAGGAAAGGTTTACATAACGATTATATTCCATTTGTTTATTTTAACATATGCAGCTAAAAGACATATCAAGGTTCTTAGATTAAACATAAACCACCAAGTTTAATATTCAGCAGTTGCCCACCTAGTAGGGAATCATCATCATAACTTCATTTAAACAAAATTCTTATGGCAATACTAGAAAATCACAATTTATGAAAATTTATTTATAAAATTATTTTCTGAATAGGACATTAACAAAAGTTACACATCACTTCTTATGTTTCTTTGCAACCCTAGCAATTAGTCCCGCTGTGCAAAACTGCGCACAAGTGCAAGATCACAGTGCCTGGTCAGGGGTGAAGCATTGCACCAAAGTGGAAGCTTTGGAAGTGGGGAAGTCATTATGATGTAACTGACCGATATGAAACTGCTACCATAGTTCAGATATATTGTCAGGTTCCAGCCTCTAGCTGTTGTCTGATAGCCCTAAATACTTGACAAACTGAAGGCCTTTCACTTTACGTTCAAATTGCCTCATCTCCCTGTCAGAGCGCCATGGGGGACTCCATTAGTTTTCCAACTCCTTTCCCCCCACTGACAGTCATTTAGTTGGCTTCTTGTTGTGAAGGCTGTCCATGTCAAATTATCCAGGCCCCTATTGTCCTTATTACCACTAGAGAAGCCATCATGAGTAATGCTATGGGTCCCTCAGTTGTCACCATTTGTCAGGGGGGAAAAGAGTGTGGTTACATACAACTGACAGGTAATTTCAATGTCTAAAATTACCCCAATTACTCTTGTCATAAACAATTCGATAAATGCATGCCAATAAAAACAGATAAATACACCAAGGTCTTTTTTTATTAATGACTACAGTAATGAGTAAATCATTGATATGATGCTCCTTCTCTTCTAACTATGCTCAGCTGTGTGCTGGCAGTTGGTACCTGGTCAGCACAAATTGTGCCTTCTACTTTCATTATCCCATCAGTGAAAGAGAGTTTGAAAGGCCGTGACAAAATTAATTTAAGGGGAAAAAAATGGAGTGCCTAAAGCAGGTGTTAAGATAAAGATTTTCATTTGCTAGGTCAGTTCTATGCAGAGATGAAAAGAAAACTATGACTACTGCTGGTGAATTTCACAGATGTCAGAAAGATAAGGTCTCTGTGCTTGTATTTCTTTATGTTCGAATACAAGGAAGCTTGCAATAAAGCTAGTGGAGATAAAACAGCCATTAACACTTTGCATGTTTTTGATACACCATCTAACAAATGTATACAATGTGGTGTCATTAAAATTTACAAAAATAACAATTAAATAAATGTCATTCCTCAATACAACCTAATCTTTAATATTAAGTCTGTAAAAAAATCAATGTAAGTACTGTTATAGCTGGAATTAAAACTTTAGGTTGCACATTTTTAAAAACCCTCTCTATTTGCTGCTGTTTGACTTTTAGTCATGATCGCTGGCATGAATTGCACCCTGTCTCTTTGCTGACCGCAGTATGAAGTGATGGCTGAAAAACCCATCCGAGGGAAGTTGTTACAGGAAATTGCTCTTGGCAACTATTTGTTCAAGAATCAGAATTATTTTTTAAAAAACTAACACTGGGAATAGGGTGGAAAACAGGACAGGTTTCCTTAATGAGTAATCTATTTTGGTGCATTCCTGTCTGGACATGACAGTTAACCGAGAGCCCTGAAAAACTTGTAATTACCAGCGTTACAGGGCAATTAATGCATATTACACTGCACTACTCATGGCAGCAACTGTCATTTTCTCAATAAAAATGAATAGTCTTCAGCTAAAGGTGACATTAATTGGTCCTTTAATGAGTATGCAGCAAAGCCAAAGCCAAATATGAACAAAACAGCAATTCAATGAGCGACTTCTGGCACTAGAAAATTGCAATAAATGAGACTAATTGCTGTTTAGAAAAAAAACTTTAAAAAGCTATTAAATGCAAGATTTGAATGCTGAAGTCTAAAGAGATGGTTATGATGTTAATCCTGGGTTCTCCGAGCAGACAAAAATATTCAGCAAATTCCAAGCTTCTGACAGCAGGAGATGTTCCACAAATCATGTATGCACACCATATCCATCAAAAGCTATATTCCTGCTTTTATCAGTTTTCAGAATACTTTGGCAATTGCAGAAATCATTGCTCAGTTTCTGGGCTGTCATCTATGTAAATGTGAATACTGTCAATATTTCAGCAAAAAAAGCTTTGCTTCAAAAGGGGTAAGGAAGTACTAATATAGATCATAGTGAACTGTATTAGCATTGCAGAATGCATACAGTAACATAAAGGCATAGTAAAGCTCAAAGAACTAACACTTAATGTTTTGCCAATGGTGAGTTTGAAAAAGTTGCGATTGACAGTTCATTTGATTAGGTTATCCAAATAAAAATTACATTTCTGAATTATCTTCATTAGTTATTTTTAAAAGGGGGGATTGATTTGTCCACACATCACAAATATATAAAGGTTGAATGTTCTCAGTCAAACTGTTATTAAAATATCAACCAATTTTGTGATTTCACATCAGAAGCTTTTCAATGGGCTCTCTTATTTCTGTTATTCATAAATAATACATTTTGCTTTCCTGGTCAAAATTCACCATTCTTAGCAGCATTCATAATTTCATCGTTAAAGTTTTTTAAAAATGAGATATTGTCAGTTGGTATGTATAAACATTAAAAACACAATTAACAGTGTGCTGTTTCTTAATGTTACTTAAATTTCAGATAGAAAAGACTAGAGTAGCTTTCCCTGCCCTATAACAAATGTACTTTTCAAATACTGTACATTTCAATTAGTTCAGCCTGCTTCAATGTATCACTAAATTCCTTAACCCTTGACAAAAATACTTCCATTTGTGACAAATAGTACTTGATACAACAAGATGAAACCCAAGTTTTCAAAATGCTGTGACACCAGGAATAACTCTAATTCCATTTAATTCCTCTATTGTCTTTTTGTCGTCTTTGAATGATCATATCTCACTAGCATACAAATCTATTTTCTTTGTTTTCAGCAATCATTGTATCCAAAACTAACAGATATAAACTGAATTTATGTCTTTAAAAATGAAAGCAGCAATAATAAATTGTTTTCAGTGAACTCTCAATGTATGAAAAAAAGATTAAAAGTAGATTTCCAAACAAATGTCAGCTGTTAACATGCAACTGTTTGCAGACAAATACAGAAAATTATACTGAAAATACAACAAAATCAATGTTTCTTTATAAATACCCGACTTAACGTCCTAATGGGCCTTTGCCAATATGTCATATTTTTGATTTTGAGGGCAGAAAAGTTAGCTACACACTTCAAGATGATGTGTACAGTGTTGCTGCTGTATGTTAAACTCAAAGTCATGTTCTTGTCAGCAGTGGTTCTTTAACCCAAATTCCTGCTTCACTACCTCTATCCATATCACCTTATTTGCCAGTTGATAAAGTAAATGATTTGTCATTATTGAGATGTGCTCAGAAGTTAGTATTTTCACATGTTTTATGTGTAAGATTATTGTACTCAGATAGTAACCTTACTATATACGGTAAGTGTAGAAGGTTTAGAATGTGTTGCATCATGTAAAATCATTTGGCCTTCTGATATGTGACGAGCCTTTTAGAAATGTTCAACCTGGAATGCCATTTAGAAGTACAACACTGTGAACAAAGCATGAGATTGATAAATACAACAGGACGATGGCAAGAAAATTGAAGAGTCCAAACCTAAATCCTTCACGTTCAAAAAGGAAAAAGAAAAAAAATGAACTGAAACAAAATCATTGAATACATGTTAAACTGGAATATTTCAATAGAAACTTTAAATTTAGGTTAAAGAAAATAATGTGTAGATCTCTGCACATTGGCTCGGTGATTTTATATCCTCTTGTCAAACCTCTGCAGTTTTATTTGCAGTGATACATGAATGAGAAGGTTGGAGGTTAAAGTTGATATTCAGGCCAACAGGAAAGCAGACAAACCAGATTCAGGAGGTTACAATGATTAGTACATTAAGACTTGTCCACAACCGTTACTAACTAAGAAAGTCCACATTTTGTGCAGTAGGCAATTTATATTATGATACTGAATGATCCAATCGAAAGTTGCAATTAGCTGACCTCTTGTTTCAACAAAGTCAACTGTTTAACCTTCTGAGCACTAAGACATTTTCATGCTTTTATTTAAAATGACAACTTCTTGACAAGGTAATGAAACAAAACTAGTTGAAGAGGGATGTGGTAAAATATCTGTTCTTTTGTTTATGCTATTTAATCATGCTTGATGGGTGAATTGCTGTTTAGCAGAATACCCAGTGCCTTAGTTGATATAAAATTATTTCTCTAAAACAAAATTGAATTGCTTACAAATTGAAACAAATTTATTAAAAATGTGTTAAAAGGAAATGACAATTTGTTTTGTCGGTGGAATGGTACCTTTAAGAAAGAAGTTTGTTATATAAAAAAAGGACAGTCTTGCAAGACCTTGCAGTTTGTGCATTTCACCACGACGACTAACTGGCCAGTGTAATTGATTGCTGTGCACTGAGGTGAAGGCAAACAGTGCTAACAAATCTACACAGGAAAGGACAAGGTTGTGGAAGGGACATTGGGCTCTAAAACAAGAATAAGTCAGGGTTATTTATAAACAACAGACTGTGCTGTCTACAAGCTTGCCAACAGCAATACCATTCAAACCACACCAAAGCAGTTGCCTATCAATTAGTCTGACTTGAAGGTGCTCCATAGCTGAGAGCCATAAAGAAAAAAAAGCACATCTTTGACTTTTCACTGAATAATTTATAAGAAATAAAAACAAAAGGTGTTGCAGATCAGATTTCTATCATTACGGACTGTAAGAGAGAGATGTCGGGTTATTGTGGAACCACTTGCAGAACTTTAATTCCATACCTATTCTGCAAGATTTTATTCCTTTAACAGGATTCTGGACAAAGTTCAATATAAAGGCATTCCTGGGCTTATCTACAGAACAGAACATGGATTAAACTTTAATTAAATATATTTTACTGTAAAGCCTTCAAAGACCCAAAATGGAGCATCGCATTATATTACTCCTGGCAGTTCTTTGAATCACGCATGAATGCTCATTTTTAACCTTCAGTGTACCATTGAAGGATCATCTGCTGAGAGACTTGCACTTTCTCTCTCCCCTTGCCCTGTAATTAAGGCTTTTAATGCATTTCACTGTCACTTACTACAAAGCTAGCTGTGCGTGTGTACGTAAAATGAACCACTTAAGAGTTTTACTTGAGAATTCTTTAAAAATGTGTTAGAATACCATTTATTTCCTCTTTAAAAAAAATCCAAGATAATTTAAAATGAAAAGCGGGTGGTTGAGAATTGTTCCTGGGCAAGATTTCATTTTGACTATCCTATATCGTACAAACCAAAACCATCTGAACAGTGTAATAAAAGAAGCAAATTTGCTACCAACTTTTAACTACCTTTTCATGCTTATTTTGTTTACATCAAACATATCAAATATAGCACGGTTCAAGAAGGTAGCTCTCTACCACCTTCTCAAGGCCAACTAGGGACGGGCAATAAATTCTGGCCAGCCAGTGATGCACACATTCCATAAAATGAATGATTTTTTTTGTTATTTATAAGTCATGCCCTCTTAATATTTAAAACTATGATTTTTGATGCCATGATTATGCTTAACTTATGACCAATGTATTTTATTAAAGATATATTATGTCTCACAACTCAAATGTGGGCAGTTCAATTATTTGATTTTTTCCAAAATGCAATCATGATTTGACAGACTAGTTTATTTGTTTTGGCCTAACTAAAAGAAATACACTGCCTATGAGATGAAATGCTTTAAAAACAATCCTTGTAACAACTAATTAATGGAGAATAGTTTATTTTTGTGCCAAGTTTTACTTTTTTTTGGATAAATCCACAGTACATTATCCCTTTGGAGGACAGCAAGAGCATTTCTGCACCAGTACGAGAAATGAAAAGTTCAAATTTTATATGATTAAAATAAATCAAGCAAAGTTTCTTTCCATGTCTACAATTCTCCTGTGAAGATCCACCATACTTAAAATGTTTAATAGACCATTTTTGTGGATGTTATATTAACCTACATGTCATCAAAAGCTCAAAAGATTTTCATTTCACAAGGCATCACAGTATTTTGTTAAATACTGAAAAGTACATGAAATCAAAATTCACAATCAAGATCTTTAGCTTCACCATAAAATTCTTCATACGTGAAAGGTTTCATGAGGGTTTGCATATGTTTATGTTCCAGTAACAGTGAGAATAATCTGTATTTGACTAATACATTGAGAGCTGTCAGATATTATCCTAAAAATAATTTAGATTCAACACAAAACGGATTTATGTAAGTTAATCACATTTACAGGTATCTTCAGTACCTGCCACCAGCAAAATAAATATTTCACTGTACTTTATATTAAATCTTCAACCCTGCTCCCCCATATAACAATGTATTAAAAACTTTCCCATAAACACAAGTTTTGCAGGACACACTTCGTTTTTACTGTGTTTTTTTAAAAAAAACACTATTTAAAAAAAACTTGCTTGTTTCTTTTGTGTGGGTATAATTCAATTCATAATCCATCCATATAGCAAAGTCATACTACATTAGTCACTTCCAGACAGAATCCAGCAATGATAAATACTGTTGATCACATCATCAAGTGAAAACTGGAAAGTCACCACTGAAACAAACAGGACACTTTGCACCAAGTGTCATAAATTTCAAAAAATCTGACAAAAAAAACATTGTAAGTTAATTCTTCAGTTATCAAAAAGAAAAATGAATCACGCAATTTGCACTTTCTTGAGTGAGGAACAGTGATACATGGATTCACGTATGCAGTGATTTGCTGCCTAACTAAAGCAATAAGAATTTCCCAGCTACACTCAATGACATTCTAGCCAGATATATGGACTGAATTGTCTGATTTTGACATACATCGTACTGAAAGTATCTTAATACTCTGTCTATCCTCTTCCAAACACTTACATTGAAAACCAGTCTGAAATCCAAAATGCTACCTCAGAATACTGAGCATATGAAAGGCTTCTGAATTTTACAATATTCAGGCAAGTTTCAGGCAAGGAAAGGCAAAATAATCATAGAATCCACTCAGTAAACTATTAATCCTTCAGTCCACCTTCAATATCAGTCTATTACTGCCAGAAATATTGACGCTCGGTAGAAATAATTTCCAACAGGGTTTTAGCAATAATTTTAATAATTTTCAGCACTGAAAAATATTTACTATTCTCAAAGAAACTTATTCAAATCAAGCTGTTAATATTAAGGAAACACATGCATTTTCTAGTGTGTACTTTTATTATTTTGCATAGTGTATCTGTTGAGTGTACAGTAAAGGGAAGTACATAATCATCCAAAACATGAAGACGTTCGTTTTTATCCATAATAATTTGTCATAGCATAAAGCTGAAGAAAATGCGCTTATAAACTTCTGAAGAGAAAACAACTCTACAATTTTTTTTGTTTGGATTAGATTAGGAACAGAACAGAATCTATGGATCCCTCTGTCCAAGTGGCAATTCTTCTCTCTTAGAAACTAGCTTTGGCTATAATTGGGTGCAAAAGTGGCAGGTGCATCAATTACCTGGATAGGGAACATGCAAAATTGGCTCAAAAACAGAATATGCTGAGGGATTCAGCAGGTCTGGCAGTATCTGTGGAGAGAAAGCAGAGTTAACGTTTCAAGTTCAGTGACCCTTGTTCAGAAGTGGACTCACAATATTAACTCTGTTTCCTCTCCACAGATGCTGCCAGACCTGCTAAGTTCCTCCACCACTTTTGTTTTTTTTGTTTCAGACTTCCAACATCCACAGTTCTTTGCTTTATTTTATGCAAAATTAGCATCTCCACTTCGTGTGTTTTGAATAGGGAGATTACTCATAAACAACTCACTTGTTTGGAGGAGTGATGGATCAGGAATCTCACCTCCTGACAGCATTTAAAGGAAGGCTGTACTTTTTAAAAAAAGGGGAGGTACATTGAGGCTGCATCCTGTCACAATTAGGAAACTGTTTGGTGGGAGGCAGCAGAAAAGTTGATAAGATAGTCCACAGTTTTAAACATTGTTTTAGAGGATTTATATAAAGGTGGTAAGAAATATATTCTTTCCAGCTAATGGGAAGACACATGCAGGACCCCTGTGGGGAGAGCAGGTCAGTGATAAAAGCATTTCACAAAGATTACGGTTGCAATCCTGGTTTAAAAAAAACACTGACCTGACAAGGGCCGTTTAATTTTGCACAATCTCATACTTCTCATTCCCTATTTCATCTTACATTGCCTGTAGCCCCCAGCCCTCACAATCCTGCCCTCTCCGTCTTCTCAACACATCTGATTACTACAGCACAATTTACTCCAGCTTCTTTTATTGTCAAAATAACATTTAGCACCTGCAACTGTCCTCATTACCACACCTGCTCTTGCACACCACCGTTTACACAAACCTCAAATGATTTGATCCTGATATGCACATCCTCAAAACTACCGATTAGACTTGAAAACCAAACCACCTTCATTCTTTTAGAAAATGCTGCTACAAAGGCAAAGATAGGAGGCAAAGAGAGGAGAAAGGTTACTGTCTATTCACAAGCATTCATCCTGCAGGATTACTTACTATTTTTCTTTCTTTCCACTGAAATATCAACCTCTCACAGAATGCATGATGAAGTGTTTGTGTTCTGAGTTGTTGCTCAGTTCTGAACTATGTTCCTTTCAGGTTCAACAGAACCAGAAAAAGAGGAGGAGTTCTCTAAAAGCATTGCTTTACATATTAATAATGGAGTACCAACTTGGAGATGGGCACTGTGTACTTTTGAGACATAATTAAATGGATGATCACTAGGAGATTCCCTTTCGGACAAGGACACACAAAAAAATTGGTGATAAGATAGTCCAGTAAGAATATTGCCATAAGGCAAGCTTGCATCCTAGATCTTCTGTAAATGGTACAGATGAAGAATTTAAAGGCCCAGATGACACATAACAAACAATTATTATGAAGCAGTACCTTATAGTGCCCTTGTCAACCTGATAACAAGCTTGCACACAATGGTAAATAGCATGGAGGAGTTGTGAGAGGTCTTGGTACACAACACCAAGTTAATGTGGTTAACCATAGGCAGCTGGTCAGCTCTATGAATGGTGGGATTCAATGATGGAGTTACTGGTGGTGCTCTGGCATCTTACTTTGGTCTGGATTCCAGCATCTTCTCTGGTTTTCAAAGTATGCCAGTGACAGCTCAGTAAGAAGCAACCTTGCCTGAGTCAAAAGACTGTCTGGCCTAGACTCAGTCCAGAAACTGAGCAGATAATCTATTACAGTATTCTACTGTGGGGAATGCTACACTGTTGGAGATGCTAGTCTTCAGATGAGTCATTAAACTGAGGCCCAGCATGGACTGAAAAAATCTTATAGATCTATTTCAAATCTTAACAGGGGAGCTCTTGTCCTTAATCAGGTAAAGAAACATTGATGATTTGACAACTTATCTCACTCCTTTCTATCAGCATTTGTTTTGCTCATTATCATGTTTCCATCATAATTTGAAGTGTATTCATCCAAGTAAAGTTCCTGTAAAACACTTTCAGATGCCCTGGAGTCATGAAAGACATTAAAGTTAGATGAAAGAAATCTTTCAAGAGACTTGGAAAGGGACAAGTCACTCCTGAACCCGTGATCTTGTTGATCCATCTTGCTCCCACATACTGACCACCTTCAAAAGTCCAATGCCCATTTTCAATGTTTTACTTCTTTATGACCTTGTTCCTCCCTGACTTAGTTCCTCGAATCCTGAACTCTGTTTCTGTGCAGAACAGTGGGATTACTGAGGATGAGCTCTACAAATGGCATCAAGGGAGAAGTGCGTGCTTTTTATGCAATTACCATTTCATTGCCATCATTCACATGGTAAGGAACGTATGCATGACTACTGCACAATGTAGACATTATGACTACTAACTGGAAACTGACTGTTAAACATAATATCTTTCCTGTCTAGATATAATAACAAGGACATTCAAGGAGAGGCATACCGTCCAATTCACAAATAACTTTCATGTGGAGGCTGCAAAACAAGGTACACAACGATTTGATGTTTGTACTTGTGGGAAGCCACCTGTGGAAGCCACTGTGGAAGTTATACTTTCACTTATCAGCATGTGCAACTTTAATACTGCTTGTGTAATACTAATACTCACTTATAGGGATCTTTTGTTGTCAGAAGTTTGCTACAATATGAATTTTGTTATTCTTCAAGTAATGGCAAGCTAAACCGCTCATGTGACAATTTAGGAATTGTCCAAATTGTCCTTCCAGCTCAGCGAGCAAACTTACATCCAGAACCTCAACCTGAGCTACAAATCTCAAAATTTGCTACTTAGGTTAAGATTAAATTCTACCCACTGGTCATCGTACCTTCTTCAAACTAATCGTGAAGGTCACCTGGATCAACAGGAAATGTGCAAGTGCAACTTCCAAGTCACTGATGTGAAGATTTTTGAATAAACCTTGATGATACAAATCTAGCCTCAAATAAAAATGGGGCAGATTTTACAGCATATCAGCTTTGGACCATGATACAGCACTTTTGTTTTTCATACCATAAACAGTTTTTTTTCATACCATCAATTCAGTTATCACCACTGAAACATCACAACAGATGATTTAAAAAAACTTGGTTTAAAAGGTATAGGTCGTAAAGAAGGTATTAAAATAAGATATGGAGAAGCAGAAGAATTTAAGAAGGAAACTTTGGTCAATGAGGGCAGGTGGCCAAATGCATGGTTATTGTTTGCTTAGGGATGGGAAAGTTGCACAAAAGTCCAGAGCTACAGAAACTAAGAATTGGATGGTGTGAGACAGTGGTTGTATGACTGGAGGAACTTAGAATCAGGGAGGAGCAAGGTCTTAAAAAAGTAAAACAGTGAAGATGAGAATTCTAAATTTGAACTTGGTCAGTGACTGGGAGCAAGGTAAGTCAGCAAAATCACCGGTGTTGCATAGGCTTTTGGTCTATCAGCCAAAAGACAACTGCAACAGCCAAATGTCAAGGTGGTTACGCCATGAATAAAGTATTTGGCAGAGGCAAGCAATGAACACAACAGCTATTTGAAAGCATAGCTTAGAGACAAATAGGGATGCCAAGATTGCAAACAGGAGAAAGTGAGGTCTGCACACACTGGAGATGAAAGTCGAAAAATGTGGTGCTGGAAAAGCACAATCGGTCAGGCAGCATCTGAGAAGCAGGAGCTCTTCATCAGGAATAGATGGGTAGTCTACATTGAACAATTGTGTTAATTTGTATGCTTGTAACTGTAGCTATGTTTATTGTAAAACATTTTGAAATTTTTCATGACCTTCACTATCCTTTCAGAAGAGGAAAGATGTGTCTCCAACTTACCTAAGAAATGGCTGATGACACGACATATTTCTTTTTCCACCTTTATTAATTCTGCATACCTTTCTAATTGTATGAGATATTTTGCTTGGCAGAATGTAGAATGAATACTTTTAAGCTAGCAGTTTATCAGGATCACCTCATTTGTACTCTCAATGAGTGGGACCACACTGCTATACATTGCTCCATTTAGGAAGGGATTTAAAAAAAATCAATTAGCTCAATGCTTGGTAAAGCAGAAAGAATATGGGGAAAAAAGAATTGCAAACAGTCTGGATGAACCAGAGACTAAGACAAACATGGAAGGAATCTGTAGGAAGGATACAGAGATCATAGCTGGTGCCAAGGATGATAGTTTCAGCCTTTAGATTAGGTTCAAAAGTCTAGTGGGCTACTTCTGATCCTATACAAATCAACGATTACCTGGATTAAGCTGTGCTTTATCCAAGATTAGATATCCGATAAGCAGTCTAATGATGAAACAATAGAGAGGTCAAGAATTAGCACAGAAGTGGAGCTAGGCATCATCAACATACATGCAGAAGCTGATCACAACCATATGAACAGTACTGTCAAAATAAAGCATGCAGATCATACTAGGGATGTTCAAAGTTTGGGAGAAGATTTGTAGCTCGGGTGCTCGTTGTTGTGGTTCTGTTCGCCGAGCTGGGAATTTGTCTTGCAAACGTTTCGTCCCCTGTCTAGGTGACATCCTCAGTGCTTGGGAGCCTCCTGTGAAGCGCTTCTGTGCTGTTTCCTCCGGCATTTATAGTGGCCTGTCTCTGCCGCTTCCGGTTGTCAGTTCGAGCTGTCCGCTGTAGTGGCCGGTATATTGGGTCCAGGTCGATGTGTTTGTTGATAGAGTCTGTGGATGGCACTCATCGGACAGCTCGAACTGACAACCGGAAGCGGCAGAGATAGGCCACTAAAAAGGCCGGAGGAAACCGTACAGAAGCGCTTCACAGGAGGCTCCCAAGCACCGAGGATGTCACCTAGACAGGGGACGAAACGTTTGCAAGACAAATTCCCAGCTTGGCGAACAGAACCACAACATACTAGGGATGTAATAAAGGAAATATATCTCAGGAACTAAGTGTGGAAGCAGACATGAGAAAGATGCTCTGGCTTGGTTGGGTAAGTAACAGCCAAGAGGAGAAAAAGAAAAGGCTTGGAGAAGGATGATGTGATCAAAGGCTGCAGAAAAGATACTGAAGTACATGCATCATGTCTCACTCTGACTAAAGCCAGCTCAGTTCAGTGACAGTAACATAAAATTAATGGGGGAGATTCAAATATGTAGTTGGATGAAAGACAGGCATGGATTTGTGCAACAGCTTTAAAAAATTCAGAGGAAAAGTACAGGAACACAAGAAATAAGGTGGAATGAACCATTTTGCCCCTCACGTATGTTCTGCACCTTGTTAAGATCACAGTTAATTTGGTTATGGTGTGAACTCCACTTTGTGCCTGGTCAGATCCCTCGTCAATCAAGTATCTAACAAAATCTCTCTTGAATATATTCAATGACTGTCTCCACAAATCTCTGGGGAAGAAAGTTCCACAGACTAATGACCCTTTTGAGTCAGAGTCGTAGAGATGTACAGCACGGAAACAGACCCTTCAGTCCAACTCGTCCATGCTGACCAGATATCCCAACCTAATCTTGTCCCATTTGTCAGCATCTGGTCCATATCCCTCCAAACCCTACCTATTCATATACCCACTCAGATACTTTTTAAATGTTGCAATTGTACCAGCCTCCACCACTTCCTCTGGCAGCTCATTCCACACACGCACCACCATCTGCATGAAGAAGTTGCCCCTTAGGTTTCTTTTGTATCTTTCCCCTCGCACCCTAAACCTATGCCCTCTACTTCTGGACTCCCCCATCCCAGGGAAAAGACCTTGTCTATTGACCCTATCCACGCCCCTCATGATTTTATAAAACTCTATAAGGTCACCCATCAGCCTCTGACGCTCTAGGGAAAACAGCCCCAGCCTATTCCACTTCTCCCTAGAGCTCAAATCCTCCAACCCTGGAACCATCCATGGAAATATTTTCTGAACCATTTCAAGTTTCAGAACAAAGGAGACCAGAACTGCATGTAATTTTCCCAAAGTGGCCAAACCAACATGCTTGTGGAAAAGAAAATCTTTATTTCTTTAAATGGGACACAATTTTAATACTGGGGGGTCCTCTAGTTCTAGACTCTGCATAAGGAGAAATATCATTTACTAAGTCAATTCAACTCAGGGTCTTGCGTTTCAGCAAAAATACTTCTCATCCTTTTCAACTTGAATGGATGGAATCCCAACTTGCTCAAGCATTCCTCCTAACACCCCTATTCCAGAAATCAGTTAAGTTCACTATGTGCAAGTACATCATCCTTACTGAAGTAAAATGATCAAAAATGTACACAGTATTTCAGATGCATTCTTACTAAGGCCTTGTACAGCTGTTGACATAACTTGGAGATTGAGCATGAGGTTTAATTTAGTAGGCTTGTGTAATCTTATAAACCAAATGTTAACAGAATGCACAGTACAGTAAATGGTAGATTAATATAGTAGCTAAAGGGAAGTGAGAAATAAGAGGGATTATAAAATGAATTAAAATAAAGTGCAACAGAATCCAGGTGGTTGTATGATAATGTGATGCAAGAGAACATCTTTGATTTGTGACCAGAACTAAGTCACTAAATTGGCTAAATCTTGTTAGCCTAATTTAAGTCAACTCTTTTTTTTTAAAAAAGGATGCTTTCATGAGAGGTGAGTATCATTGATAATTATAACTAACTTGCCCCTTGAGGACAGTTTAGAGTCAACTACATTGTTTTGGGTCTGGATCAGATAAGGATAGATTGTTTCCTTTCACAGAGAGCATCAATGAATCAGATGGGTTTTCACAACAATTGATGGTGGTGATATTGGGAGTAACTTTCGTTCCAGATTTCTTTTGATTCATTCACTGAGTACGCTAATTGAGTTTAAAGGCCAACTTCCATAGTGTGATGAGAACCCATATTCAGCATGAGTCTGCACCTCTGGATTCTTAGTCCAGTGACATTCATGTAACATCACTAGTCTAATCTGACTGGCTATGAATACATATATATGAATCAAATTTAAAATTTTGATGAATGCAGAAATATTTATACACCAAAATTTAAAACATAGTAGTAGTTGGTTTATTTAAGAGTCTTTGGGAAAGATTTTAATTTTGCATTGTGTATAAATGCTAATGATATGAAGCATCTGCAATGTTGCACCATGCAGCTTACTAGCAGAATTCTCCTTAATGATTTTAATATTATTTAAAGGTATACTTCATTATTTTACTTCTATCATACAGTAATCATGTGGAGACATATTTTCTTTAATGATTTATTATATGTGTGCTGAAATATTTTCCCAGTACTTGAATTTACAGGCACTTCAGTTGGGTTTAATGTACTCCAAGTGATAAAATATCACACATTTGAATGCAGGAGATCAAAGTAAAATAACTTATTTTACAGCAAACAGCAAAATGTCACAATTTTCACATTTCTGATGTGATATAGAAACATAAAAAAATGTCTCTGATATTTAAAAAGGTTTATTTGGTGTGTCTGGATCACTTGGGTGCATGCAAATCTTGATCTTAAGTTGGATTTTGCAGAACAAACATACAAACTTAGTTCGGGGAAAAGCAACATTGACAATTATGAAGGTACTAAGTTATTTTAGCTGGTTCACAAAGTGTATGCATGCAAAAAACTTTGAACTTTGAGATTTATTCTCATCATACTCCCTTTGGGCCCTTTACCTCAGAAATGTAAATTAATACCCACTTAAGATTAAGTGTTCACATTTTTATTTACCAGAAATCAAAATTTTAATATTTGCTTGTTTTGTTCACTGTCCTTTAGAAAATAAATGGAAAAATCTAATTCATCATTAATATCTAATGCAGTCACGGATAGTTAATTGATCATTATTTTCTTTTGGGAATAATCTGGATGCCAGATTATACAGGCAACATTTTTCTTTGAAGGACACAACTTTTAAAATTCATTTTGCTGTGGCCAGTTTTTACTTTGAGTTTTATACTGTACATATTAGTTAGCTAGCACTCGTTTATTTCCCAGTTAGATAGTTTAGATAGCACTATAATTAAAAGCTTTTATTTGCACATATTCCAATTTGCCCCCAAGTGATACATTATGATCCGATCGGCAACTTAGTTTCAGTAAAACTAAATTACAAATACCTGAAGTATTTGCAAAACACAATCATTTTCTTGAGAAGATCAAGATACCATATGACAATATAAATACTCTTGGTATGACTTGTGAAAAATATCATCTAATAGCTTATAGCTAATTTCACTAAATCAAAAACATTTAGAATTAATTTATAATGCTCCATAACAACAGTTAATGATGCTTTAAATTTATCAATGATGCGCTGTTTAAAACTTTTAGCTGTGAATGGCTTTAAACGAAACCATACAAAATTTGCTGGAGTAATATAATCCCTGTGAAAATTACCATTACCAAACAACAGCAATTTGAAATGAGAAGTAAGAAGGTCAACGCTGAACCATTTTGACAATTCCAAGTGGTCAATGATTATAACATACGACATTAGAAACTTTAACCTACCCACATATGAGTGATAAATGAGGCATTTTGTGCCATTACATTCCCATAAATCACTTCAGTCAACTGCTGACGGCTTTTATCAGATATAACCTTTTCAAGCTTCTATTTGACTGCTAACATTTTCAACTTTGACACATGTGCAGTTTACAAATTCCGCAGCTGATTAACTCTGGACAGCAAGTGACTGCTTCAAGGTGGTTAGAACTTCATATTCTCAAACAACTCTAAACAGATATAAATACTGCCAAAATCCTCTCTATAAGTTCCTGTGTACAGTCTTTAAAATTATTCAACAAATTTACTTTCTGCAATACATAATATCAGCCAGTCTTCATAATGTTCAATACGCTGTGGAGATTTTGATCTTAGTCATGTGTATACTGTAAGTCTAGTACTTCAGATGGCATTAGATTTGATAAGGGCTAACTAGACATCAAAACTTAGTAACGAAACTGGAGCTGACATACAGACAAAAGATGTAGGAAGGTCAGCGCAGACACTATTGCAACTGATAACCTCTTTATCATAGAAACCGCATATTCAAAAATTGTTGCATAGGAAACATCTCCCTATAGCATTAGTTTTCAGATCTCTTTCCCTTGACATTTTTTGACATGCAACCCATGAGGAATTCACAAGTTCTTTATTTGAATAAAAATACAACATATCAAAGGAGCTGCAGAGTAATAATTTGACAATTGAGATATAAATACAATACTGGGCTCTGAAGTATTTGTCTCTGGCTAAAGATATATTTATTATCTAAAACAAAGGAAGTAATTTTCAGGGCAACATCAAAATGTATCAGTAAGGACTCAAATAATCACAGGCCAAAGAAGATAATCAAATAGTCACTGCATACAATAGTATGCTCTGTTTAACAGTACAGAAAGAACAATAGCAATGAACAATCTCTCATGAAAATCCAGGGTATGTCTATTAATGCACTTATGATTTGGCTGTATGTAAAGGAAACTTTTATACAACTCAGATAGTTACAAAGATAGATAACTCAATTAGTAGAACATGTTTCAAAATATTTGGATGTGAAAAAGGAAATGAAAAAAGATTGATGGCTGAGAAAGTTCACTGATTCCCCTGCCATAATATTCATGCAATGGACCCGACAGCATTTTTGTACTGTCTTCACAAGCAAAGCTTCATTACCCATCACTCCACCGATTTTTTTTATTATGAGGTTACCAGTTTGCCAAACTATTGTTTCAATGATGAATGCTTGTAGGCAATTGTGCTGTAGCATTAAGAAAATGAAGTGATTTTTTTTCATACTCAGCAAACATCAACGTTTTTATTTTACAGCTATTTTACGATTAAATCAATCAATTAACCATATAAAGGACAGTAACGAAATATGTTCAATTTCCAGATCGAGGAGATAAACAAAGAAATAATGTTTCAGTTTATCCCATTCTAATCTTGATAGTTTTATTTGACTCATTAACTTGCTGTTTCTGTTTTGCAGAAATTTATATTTGATGCCACAAACCATTCTCATAATTCCTTTATAAAGCAGCTTTGGAAAATCCTGCAAAACATTTGCTGTATAAGTTCTTTCTGCAGCTCTTCAAACATTACAATAGCAAATAGTTTTAAATTTTATACTCCGATGGAGGATGAGAATTATTTCTCAAAGTGATGGTTCCAATATAATGATTTATGAAGTACTGGTAAGATTTTCTTTTCCAAAGTATGCATAACAGAATTATTAATTTGATGTCTGAAACATTTACACTGCATCATCACAAAGCATTTTTATGTATATATAAAATTATTAAAATACTTTTAAACAAATAAATTTCAGCTAATGTATTGCCAATTTTTCAGTTAATGGAAATTTTGGGAAGGACTGAAGATAATGGCTTCAGTGTTTCAAAAGTATAGCTGAAGAAATTTCAACTCATCTAATACTGGATACTGGAGGAAGTGATGACATATGAGAGGTGTGAAAAGGAGGAGAGGTGGTGAGGTATGCCTGGGTGTCATCAGCATACAATGGAATTTGAAGTAATGCTTTCAGATTATGTTGCTGACAGTCGATGTGTAGAAAAGAAATAGGAAGGGACCAAGGATGATCAATGGAGGCCTCCACAGATAATGGTTCTAGAATGGTGGCAGAAGCTATTTCAGCTGGTTACAACTGAATGGATAGGACTGGAATCAAGTAAGGATAGATTCGTCTCAAGAAGAGGTGCGACAAGATGACGGTTTGGTCATCCATGTCAAAATCTGCAAACAGGTCAAAATTTTGAGGAAAAATAGTTTATCATGGTCACAGTCACACAGCGTCATTGATAATGATGTGGTCTTTGATTAGGGCTGTTTCAGTATTTTGTAAATTAACAGAAACCTGTTTGAAAGAACCCTAACTAGGAATTGAGAGAAAATTGGTCACAGATTTGGAAGATGACATATTCAAGAACTGTGGAAAGGAAATAAACCAAGGAAAGGCAGGAAATGGGGTAGCTCAGAATGCAATGCTAATAACAAAACTAAAATAAGGAAGCAATGGTCCTAGATGATAAACAGTGTTAAAGCTGGGGAAGACTGAAGGATGGTTCCATGACTTATTGTTTGCAATGTCATAAGTTGGTGATCTTAAGGTTCAGTATTATAATAATTATTTAGAATGGTTACCCAAAACTTTACATGATATTGTAAACATCGTATGTTCTCAGCATACTTATATACATTTAAGCCTCAGGGTTTTAAGTATTAGAGCAAATAATATCAATCCAATCAGGAGAAAAGGATTATGTCATTTTTTACTTCCAGAACTTAACCTAACATCATGTCTGTATGAAATGATGCAGTGTAGCAAGCCCCAAGGAGCAGTCTTTTACTGTTCCTGAAGAAATGTGATTTCAACAATAAAGAATGCATTCAAAATGTCAGATGTAAATGTCAATTAAAAATTACATATAGGTCTGAATCGCAAGGTCTGGAGGTTGACATTCTTTGACATAGCAGAGTGTCTGTGACCAGGCCTTTGGCAAACTCAACAGGATCTATGCTGTCAGCTCATATAGTACAGAAACTCAGACGCTTGTCTAATCTGAATGAAAAATAACATGAAAATTGGAGCTGAAGCCTTGCAGTAATGCTGATGGACGCTGAAGGCGTTTTCTGTACCACATGACAGCTTCAACTAAACGAGACTGCATGCAAACAGTGAAACTACAGCTCAGTGCAAGCAGAGTGGGAAATAAATAAACCAAATCGACTAAATTCATAATGCAATTAATGTTGTCAATATGATATTGGAGAGAGTAGAAATCACACTTTTTTCTGGATATATAAATGTGTACATCTAGTTAAACAAGTACAACATTTGCTACAACTTATGTGTATATCAAACAATATTGTAGTTACATACGTCCATATTTCACAGGGTCAGAGATAAAATAAAATTTTTAAAAGTGTTCTGATCACAGAATTGAGCATTCAACACAATTCATTATTTAAGATAATCACCATTACTTTAATTATTTCCATTGGGCATCTGATAAGGAAACAGCTTCTAAATCAGTATAATAGCTTTCCATATTCAATATTCAAATTAGTAAACTTTTTTTTGACTAATACCTTCTACTGCAAAGCTCCAACAAATTTACTTTGAGAATATGATGACTTGAAACCTGGCGGCTCTTTTAGTTCAGAGTAACATAGTGCACCTCCCTTACTGCACTTCAAATTCTCCCAAGAGGTTACAGAAAAAACAAATATAAAATGTCTCTGACTTACAATGGGTGAGCCTTGGAAATCTGCTTTTATTCCCATGCATTTGACTCCGAGAAACTGGAGGCAAAGAAAGAAACTGGAGGCAAAGCTTAAGCAGAAATTAATACGATAATGACAAATAATAGGAATAACCTCATGGCGTCGGAATGTTTATCACATCATCCAACTATTTCCTGCTGTATGATTGCAAGCAACAGAAACATTCTTAAGAAAAGACATCTTTGAAATGTGTGTCTACATGTCTTCTTGTGCTGACTGAACATTTATCATGCATTCGCCAATTCCGATTGAAAATTAATAGTACTGCGATTGGTTTTTTCACCCTGCCTGCCAATAATGCAGCCTTGGCCTGACCTACAGTCCCATGGTGCTATTCTAAGGTCAGACACTGCCAGCATTACACCAGTGTGTCAAAATATGTCAACAAACCATCCGCACTACAAGAAGAAGAATGACCTTTTATTTCTTCATGTATGGAGTGCCGATAAAGCCAACAGAGGCTAGGTATGCATGAGCAGTTTTTCAAGCAGCTTGACACTCATAACCTTCCCAAGTGTATTTGCCAAACCGCAAATGTATAAAACCACTACTCCAACTTTCCATAAAGTTACCACATCTTTATAGACATGCAATATTCCAAAACACTCTCAATTTGGCACATTTGGATCTGTGCCAATTTAATATAAAATCAGAGGTTACCTTAATCAATCTGTCTCCATATCCACAATTCTAACCACTGTGTGCAAGTTCCAATCTTCAGGAGTGTCACTTCTTACATTTGCACAAATATGATTTGTGACGCATGCATTGTTAATTGTAAGATAAATGTACCATGATTATTTCTGTGAAATTATGGATGGAATAACATTTTTGCCTTTGTGCCAAAATAATTTTACAGCAGTCTTAATGCCAAACTGAAGAAATGTTTTACAGTTCTTGGGAACAGCTTGAGGCACAATTTCTTTAAAAGGAAGATAACACTGAATATTAACCCTTAAAGCAAAACAATTTTTTTTAAAAAAGTACTCTTATAAAGACTCAGGAAATCACTTTGGCATGACCTACAGAAAAGCATTGTCTTTACTTGAACTGACAATAATGTAAAAGGATTTCAGCACAGAACTAAATCTTAGTTAATTTCAGAAATTGTATTAGTATTCAAGAGCCAGAATCTATGTAGTAGTTTGTAATATGCGGCACGGTGGCACAGTGGTTAGCACTGCTGCCTCACAGCGCCAGAAACCCGGGTTCAATTCCCGCCTCAGGCGACTGACTGTGTGGAGTTTGCACGTTCTCCCCGTGTCTGCGTGGGTTTCCTCCGGGTGCTCTGGTTTCCTCCCACAGTCCAAAGATGTGCAGGTCAGGTGAATTGGCCATGCTAAATTGCCCGTAGTGTTAGGTAAGGGGTAGATGTAGATGTAGGGGTATGGGTGGGTTACGCTTCAGCGGGGCAGTGTGGACTTGTTGGGCCGAAGGGCCTGTTTCCACACTGTAAGTAATCTAATCTAATCTAATCTAATGCCATGTACTCTATCAAACCTGATAGCCAAATCCTCAAATGAAAACAACAATAAGCAGAAAATAAGGGGGAGCAATTTATTGAAGAGCAACACCAAAATTGCAGGAATTTTATGTAGACTTGTTTGTGACATTACAGAAGAAATGACATAAAAATGTTGGCTTAAGAGAACATTCCTTTTAAGAAAAATTATACATATCTCAACAAAAATAATAAGTTTCATTTTTTGTAATATAACATACTAACATCTAACTTAAGCAAAGGTTATCATGTGCTTGAATGGTTTTAGACCAAATTCCCTTCACATAGGAAACTCTTTGACCAATAAGGTATGAGAATGGTAGATTAATGAATTGCTTAACATTAAAGTCAGGAAAATAAAAATCGAATCAAGATTTATTCCGAAATTCAATGCAAATTGTTTTTCTAGCAGAAAGGACTATTATTTTTCCATTTTGCATGACAAGTTGTCAGTTTCTACATCTAATATATAATGTCTGTATGATTCAGTACCAGAATTTGAAAGACATATCAGGGAATCTCAGTTAGCAGGGGTGGGTGGGGGAGAAGGTGAAGCGAAAACACAAGGACTACAGTAGAGAGGATATTATTTTAATAAATTATGCTCTGCATATTAATGAATTTTTGTTTTCATAAACTGCCAAAACAACTCTGAGGACAATTCATATTTGTACGAACTAAAATGAATCATTTTACTTAAAGTAATCAAAAGTGAGACTAGATTAGGTTGGGATACCTGATCGGCATGGACAAGTTGGACTGAAGGGTCTGTTTCATGCTGTACATCTCTATGACTCATGGAACAATAATTATGAACAAGCAAGGATGGCACAAAACTACTAAATAAAAATATACTAACATGTTTTACAAGGTAATTGTTGAACACATATAATCATAAGGCTGGCAACTGGGACTAGATTAGGTGAGGATATCTGGTCAGTATGGACGAGCTGGACCGAAGGGTCTGTTTCCATGTTGTACATCCCTATGACTCTGAGTCAAGTAACATCTGTCATAATCCATAACTTGTGCAAGTAATAATGATCCTTATTCAGCAAGTAAGTAATTTTACAAATACCATGAATAAAGCCTTTTGGTAAAGTTGATTAAGATTTTTGTTCCTATGCGTTTTACCAGCCAGGATGCTTTTCTACCTTTCTTTCACACTGCATAAGATGGTCACCTTCAACTGTTTTTGGTCACATGCTGCAGAAATTTAAGCAAAGAGGCAGATCATGGACATAAAAATGTAGGGATGAGAAAGCCATCTGGCTCATTTCACTTAGGGTCACACTTACAATCAAACTAGACTATTTTTCCAAATACAATGCTGTCCTTGTCCTTCCTTTTACACTGAATCAAAAATTTGACTGCTTTCTTTTTCATGTTTAAGACCAGTCAGCACTTTATCATGTTTGTGCTGACTGTGATGAACAGTAATCTGTTAATAGCAGCATGTAGTTTACCTACTTGCATAGCGAAAAAAAAGGTACTCTGCCATTCTTCTGAATCCAAACAACTCTGAGCCTCTCTTTAATAATTCTTGTAAGAAATATTTGCACAATGTAAACCCGAGATCCAATGCAAAGCCTTGGTGATACATATGCAAGTTGATCATAGTTCTCCTCCTTTCTTGATATCAATTTGGAAACTAGGGTTTTAAAAAATATTTTGAATGGAAATATTTTGAAGAACTATAATTAGCATGGGGACATTAACAGAAAAGAGACTTATTTCACAATCCAAAACGCAATCCACATATAAAGTCATAGAGCTCAGTTTGAATAAGTCTTGACAATAATAGTAACAGAAAGACAGTATTATTCACTCATTGTTACTGCATGCAAATAAGAAAGGCATTTCTTAGATTTTCTTCTGTACATATATTCCTTTTTGGTGCAGCAATTACAATCCTTGATGATATCATACAACGTAAGAGATACCAAAATGTTACATAACAAAGGATAGTACCTGTTCCAGTAGCTCCAGAATTGGTCCTGCAAGTAGCATTGGTGGCTATATTCATCTCCAAATGAGGCCTTGCTTTCAATCCAATGAATCACATGACCTTCAACAACTAGAAAAAAAACCTTAACTTTAAGCTTCATTCATCAATGAAGTGTCTTTCTAATATTCTAGGATAAATTAGATTACTTAAGATATTGTTAGATAAGATAACAGTTTTAAAAGTTACCATTGAAGACTGCATTAAGCTCCAAATTTGATGAAGTCATGCAGTCTTGGCGGAGGAAACTGCAAGAACAGCTCTGAATCTTAAAGTAAATAGATATGTCATCTATGACTTTCAATATTTATTCTAACAACATCTAACCAGTTCATGTAATTCGTACCTAATTACTATCATGCAATTGACTAAATCTGAAGAAAAGAGCTCTTGATGTTCAGATTCACTCGTGGTTATTTATCCACCAGTGTAAATCAAATAGGTACTTAAAACCTTTCAAGGAAATAGGAATGTTGGTAGCATCCTTCTACCAAAAATAGAACAACTTTGACTGGAGAAATCCACTTGGTTTGTAAAATTTACATTCAACAGTTTTCCATTCCTTGTTCTTTGCAAAGCACTTCTATGACAAGTTCTTCTACAAATTTTGAGTGTCTCCCAGGAAGGTATTCGTTCACCTATTATTTTGAACTATAGAAACAAGTTTAAATATACCTTCATGAAGGAAAGCTAAATTAATTTTGCACTGTATAGTTGAATATCAAATTTACATAAACTAAACTAGCATTATTTTATTACTATAAGAACAGAGAATGAGTAACAGTTGCCCAATCTGTGAATGTTCTCTCTTCACGTAGAATGTATCATTTATCTTAATGAATGGACTCAAATGTATTAATTCCCACAAAAGGTTCTGCATCAACAGTACTTGTTATCTGAAAGCGATCAAGCAAAAGTCCAAAAGACTCTATGGCTTCACGATGTCCGTAGCCTAATTTTTCAATTTTGGCTGCCACATTGAAGAGATGAAATATGATAATATAAAAGCAAAATACAGTGAATGTTGGAGATCTGAAATATAAACAAAGTACTTGAAAAAGTCAGCAAGTCTGGTAGCAGCTGTGGATGCAGAAGCAGCATTAATGTTTCAAGTCCAATGACTTCTTCAGAACAGAGGAAGAGCCGAAGTAGTAAAAAAAAACACAAAGAACCATGGGTGCTGGAAATCTGAAACACAAATTTCTGGAGAAACTCAGTAGGTCTGACAACATCTATGGAGAGAAAGAATTAACATTTTGGGTCCAGTGACCCTTCTTCAGAACCGATTATAGCAGGGAAAAGATTGATATGTGTGTTGAGGATGATTTGGGGGATGAGGAGGAGTAAATGATAGGTAGAGATGGAGCCCAGAGACATAGTACAGAAGTCGGCAGAAAAGGGAATGCAATGTGAAAATGTCCTGGATTTTAAGTTGTCGAAAAGGGAGAAATATCAAGTTGAACAAGGGCAGGTAAGGGAACGGTTAAGGGAGATTGAAGATTAAAAGTGTTGCTGAAAAAGATGATAAAGAGAGTGTTAATGGCTCTCGAAGACAAGACACAGATCTACAGACTAGGTGATAATGATAGAAGAAAAATGATCTCTGACTGCCAATCAAAATGGAGGATGGAGTTTATGATCTAAAGATGTTGAACACATTTTTGAGTCCAAAAAGCTGGAAAGTATCTAAATGGAACATCAGGTGATGGTCCTCTGGCTTGCACTGAATTTCACTGGAATATTAAAGTTGGTCTGGAAAGATAATCAAAAGAGCAGAATGGTGTAATGTAATGGCAAGTGATTGGGAGGACAGGGTCAGTCTTGCAGACAATGTGGAGGTTTTTTGTAGTCATCCAGTTTGCATTTGGTCACCCCAGAGGAGCTAGGAGATAAAGGGACAAGTATTACATCTTCTGTGACAAAACACAATAACTGCCTCTATCTCACATTAAAAGAATGATTTGGAGATGCTGGTATTGGACTAGGGTGTACAAAGTTTAAAATCACACAACACCAGGTTATAGTCCAATAAGTTCATTTGGAAGCACTAGTTTTCAGAGGGCTGCTCCTTCATCAGGTGGTTGCCACCTGGAAAGAAGAATGGTTGTAACTTAAATTTAGTTGTTTCCCTCAATCCATACCTATCCTCAATCTCCAATAACTATTCACAATCACAGCTTGCCAGTTCTTTTAGTTAAGGCTTGTTACAACATAGGATAAACTCTCCTGCTTGATTTAAACCAGCAACACAGAAAAGATTTATCCTGTGCCGTCATCTGTGAAAATTCAAGAGGCCAAGAACTATTTAAAATAAAAATTAACAACTTTATTTCTTAAAATATAACAGAGAATCATTAACTAACAACTATTTACAACTCCTTCCTCTAACCTACCTTTTACTTTCCCCTCTACAATACTGGTCCGATAAAAATCCCAATTAAAGATTTACAAAACAAAGCTTCTTATCTCAAAACCAGGCAGCGTTTGGTTCTTCTCTCTGTTCTTGTTTTGGTTTCTTCTTGGGGATTCTGCTTCACAGGTCACTGATTGATAAAGATATCTTTAAGAGAGCTATTTTTCGGGCAGCCTTTACATGCTGGTGGCTTGGTAGGTCTCCACTCAACTGTTCAATTTTCCCTGGTCTTATATCTCCAAAGCATCAGATTATGTCAATGGTTTTTAAGATTGTCAATATACTAAAATTAAACTGGATTGGAGTTTGTTTTTTTTGGGGGGGGGGTATAATTTGAACTGATTGGCCTAATTCAAATCTGTTTTTGTCTCCAGGTCACCAACAGCCCCAATAGCTGGACCACATGTTACATTGTACCTTACTCATAACACTTAGTGCTGTCAGGTAATTCTGCTAACTTTTAACTCTCTTAAAAGGTACAATACACCCACATCTTGATACCATAAGAAAAAAATGAACCATCATAATGAAAAGATGGCTTAATTTTTTTTCTTCTTTTTCAACACATTAAAGTTATCTGTATGTTGGGGTAATGTAAAGTCACCTTAACTTTATGTATAGAAACATTAAATAATACAAATCTCATCTAAACTTTATCAGTTAAATCCGTGATAATGCATCTGCGATTGCATTCTTACGATATGCAACATACACGGTCTAAATAATCTCACATTCTTGTCCTTAAAGTGTTCTAAGAATGTAAGCGGATTGTGATTCATGTACCCAACTGTCTCAGACACATTGGTCGTGACATACGCATTAAAATGTTGTAAGGCCAGCACCAAACTCAATCATTCCTTTTCGATTGTGGAGTATTTCCTCTGGTGGATGTTGGTCCTCTTCGAAAAGTAACCAACTGGCAGGTAAATCCCATCCTCATCTTCTTCTTGGAGTAATGTCACTTGCATCGATGGCAACTTTAAAAAGTTTTGAAAAGTTTGGTGTAGCTAAAACTGGTTTGGTGGTGAATATGGCTTTCAAATGCTTGAATGCCTCCTGGCATTGTTCTGTCCACTGAAACGTTGTGTTCCTCTTCAGCAAATTGGTTAATGGTGCCACTACATTGCTGAAGTTTGGAACAAACGTCCGATAGAATCCGCTGAGTTCTAAGAATCTAAGCAACTTTTTCTTCAAGGTTGGTCGTGGAAATTCCTTGATGGCCTTCGTCAATTCAATTTTAAATTTATCACCAGTTTTGCTTCTCATGGTCGTTCAGAGAGCTCTGCCAACTGTATCATGTGATCTTTCCAGGACTTCCTAAAGATCACAACATCATCCAAATAGACTGCACAGTTTATTAAACCAGCCACAACTCTATTCATAAGTCTTTGGAACGTGGCGGGAGTGTTCTTCATTCCAAAGGGCATCATTCAAACTGATATAGTCCATTTGGGGTCACAAACACAGAAATTTCTTTTGCCGATTCAGATGAAGGTGCCTGCCAATAACCATGCATTAAGTCCAACTTGGTGATGTAACTGACTTGTCCGACTTTCTCGATAGAGTCCTCCAATCTAGGAATTGGATCAGAGTCTGAAGGCGTTGACTTTCCGATAATCTCCGCAAAACCGTTGAGTCCCGTCCGGTTTGGGAACTAAGACAATCGGCGAAATTCACTCGCTCTGGCTTGGTTTGATGATGTCCTTTTGCTGTGCTTCTCTAGCACCACACTCTCGACTTGATGTCCTCGTTGAGCATGGCCTCCATCTCATCTGGACCTGTCTGGCTTTGAAAGGATTAAGCCATAGGAGTGTTGTTTTATCGGATCAGTATTCCCTACATCTACTTTGTGTACAATAGCATTAGTCCTCCCTATCTGATTCTTACATATGTCCCTATATTGCAGTAACAAATCTTTCAACTGCATTCTATGCTCCTGAGACAGATAGCTTATCACCTATGCCACTCCTCAAGGACTTCTTCATTTTTTAACCTATTTTGAGGCACATCCATACTCTGTGGGGCAGTAACTAACACCTGTTTCTCCAGTTCTTTCTCTCTGGTATAATACGGTTTCACATGACAAACTAGATACCTTTCCCCCCCTGTCATCTTTACTAGATAGTTCACCTGACTCAACTTTTTCTCAATTTGATCGGGACCACTAAACTTGGAAGGGATAGAACATAGAACAATATAGCACAGAACAGGCCCTTCGGCCCACGATGTTGTGCCGAACATTTGTCCTCGCTTAAGCACCCATCCATGTACCTATCCAATTGTCGCTTAAAGGTCGCCAATGATTCTGACTCTGCCACTCCCACAGGCAGCACATTCCATGCCCCCACCACTCTCTGGGTAAAGAACCTACCCCTGACATCTCCCCTATACCTTCCACCCTTCACCTTAAATTTATGTTCCCTTGTAACGGTACTAACATGTTATCCCCTGGGAAAACATCAGATTCTCAGAGCTTTTATCTGCCACCTCTCACTCTATACTGTGCCCTCTTTAGGTGTTTAGTTAACTCACCTACTCTACTTTATCTCTCCCTCACCTCCAATACATAACCTAAGTGTGAGATCTCAGACTTTGGTCCTGTCAATTTTTCTTTAATTAATTTCAAAGGGCCTCTCACTTCATGACCGAATATTAACTCGAAGGGAGTGAACGAAGTAGATTTGTTTGGGGCATCTCTAATGGTAAACAATATGAATGGGATACATTTATCCCAATCATTTGGGTAATCCTGACAGTATTCTCTGAACATGGTCTTCAAGATCTGATGCCACCTTTCTAAAGCTCCCTGGGATTCAGGATGATACGCACTGGATTTAAAGTGCTGTATACCCAAGCTATCCACAATCTCATTAAAGAGCCTCACAATAAAATTTGACCCTTGGTCCGACTGAATCTCTCTGGGTAGCTCATGCTATGTGAAGAAAGCTACTACTTCATCTACCATTGTTTTTGCCTTGATACTCTGTAATGGAATTGTCCCCGTCAATATGGTAGACACATCCATTATGGTTAACAAGTACTGGTTCCCACTTTGATTGCATAGGTCCCCTCCCGAGAACTAAATTATAGCTCACATGAAAGGTTCTTCAAATGCAGGAATTGGCAACAAAGGTGTTGGTTTTATTACCACCTGTGGCTTACCTACCATTTGGCATGTATGACAGGTACAGCAAAAGTTAACGACATCCTTGTGCATTCCAGGGCAATAGAAATATTTTTGGACCTTGGCCGGAGTCTTTCATACCCCTAGGTTACCTCCTACAGGTAGTTCATGCGCTACCCATTAAAACTCCTGTCTGTATGCTACTGGCAACACAATCTGGTGCACTTTGACCCATTTCTCCTCTGCACTAACCTGTCTCTATTTCAGTCTTAGGATTCGATCTTTCAGATAATAACCCTTCGGAATATTCTCTGCCTCCTTTTCAGAGTACGCATCCACATATATATCTTCTATCATCTTGTCTTGCTGTTGCCAGTCCCTTTGCCTTTCAGGACTAAACACTTCTGTCTCTCTGCCTGTTCAGATTTTTCCTGCACCATTACGTTAAACAGGATATCCGCTAACTTAACTTCAACTCCTTGATCTTCCTCTTTAGTTGACGCTCATGCTATGACCTATGAGTGTGGGATCTGGTGACCACAGTCTGGGAAAATACCAGGATATTGCTGTTTTAACTCCTCAGTTTCTTGGTCTTCTCCACCACAAGGGGTGTCACTCCTACCTTGGATCCTGCAAAATCATTCCCAAGAACAAATTGAATTCCTGGAACTGACACTCTGTCAATCACTCCCACTGTAACTTCCCCAGTCTTGAGTTGGCACTCCCACCTGATCTTACATAGGGGAGCGCTAAATTTCTGTCCATCTATCCCACAAATTGCCACACTTTTGGGTAACAGATCAGAAAGAGTGTATATTTGCTCATCCCTTACTATCAGCAACTGGTTAGATCCTGTATCTCTCAAAATTATAACTCCTTGTCCTTCTCCCCCTTTTCTTTGAGTAAACTTTTACCCACACGGGAGAATTTTTTTGTAAATATCAGATACAAACTCCATACTCAGCCCCTGCCTAGGCTGTACTCTTCTGCAGCTTCTTGGCTCTTCTTGGGGTCTCCTTTACTACCTCAACTAATGCCACTGGCTTAGCTTCTTTTACCACATCTTTACCCACAGCGGCTTTCTATAACAAGCAGCACTGTGACATATCCCTCACGTTGAAATTCTGGCCGGAAGCTGGTCTTATGCACCAACATGTATTCATCTGCTAGTTCTACTGCCCTTCTCAATTCCTGAACTTTCTGTTCCTCCACGTGAATTCTTACCATCTCTGGAAGTGAGTTTTTGAACTCCTCCAGCAGAATAATCTCTTGTAGAGCCTCAAAGGTCTTATCTATTTTCAAAGCATGCACCCATCTATCAAAATGACTGTTTAATTCTTTCGAACTCAACATAAGTCTGAGCTAGTTCTTTCCTTCCATTTCTGAACTGCTGTCTATATGCTTCTGGTAACAATTCATAAGCACTTATACAATAGCCCTGTTTAACCTTTACAGAATCTCTTGATCCCTCATCTGAAAACGCGGCAAATATTTCACTTGCTCTGACTACCAGTTCAGTTTGAACTAGCATTACCCATAAATCCTTGGATCACTCCATCTGCCTAGCCAATTTATCAAATGAAATATAGAAGGCTTCAACATCTTTCATATCAAAATATGGCAGAGTTTTGGCATGTTTGCATATATCACTACCTTCTCTTTTAATCTCCATTCTGTTAACTGGACTTTACTAAGCTGCAACTTCTCAAGTTCAAATTTTCTCTTTTTGTCTCTCCCTTTCTTCTCGCTCTCTCTTTCTTTGCTCAGCTAAGACCTTCCTCTCTCTTTCTCTCTCTCTCTCTAACTCTATTTCTCTCAATTGTAGTTTAAGCTTTTCTATCTCTACTGCACTTGTCTGTTTCTGATACACCTAAGTGTTCGAGTAACTCCCCGACAATCTAAGCTTTACTTTTGTCCTTTGTTAAACCCAAATCTAATTTATTTGCTAATTCTAAAAATACGGCCTTTTTTCTTTCCTTCTAAATTTTCTTGGCAAATTATAGAATAATCCTCAAATCCCAGAACCTCTTTAGCGAGTTTAAGAACAATTTCTCACTTTTAATTTAATCAACCGGACACCCAAATCTATTCAAATCAGTCTAAACCAGTTCAAATCCTGACAACGATCCCCCAAACTGTTAAGACACAGGGTAAGCCTTCCTGCTTAATTTAAACCAGCAACATAGAGAAGATTTATCTCATGCTGTAATCTGTGAAAATTCAAGAGACCAAGAACTATTTAAAGCAAAAATAACAGAATCAATAATTAACAACTATTTACAACTCCTTCCTCTAACCTATCTTTTTCCTACCCCTCTAAAATACTGGTCTGATAAAAATCCCAAACAAGATTTATGAACAAAACTTCATATCTCAAAACCAGGCAGCTTTCGGTTCGTCTTTCTATTCTTTTCTTCTTCTTGGAGATTCTGCTTCACAGATTACTGATCCATAAAGGTACCTTTAAGAGAGCTATTTTTTGGGCAATCTTTTCATGCTGGTGGCTTGGCAATTCTCCTCCCAACTGTTCAATTGTCCCTGGTCTTATACCCCCCCAAAGCATCGCATTGTGTCATTTGCTTTTAAGTTTGTCAATATACTAAATTCAAACTGGATTGGAGTTTGTTTTTTGGGGGTATAATTTAAACTGATTGGTCTAATTCAAATCTGTTTTTGACTCCAGGCAACCAGCTACCCAAACTACTCCTGTAGCTGGACCGCATATTACATTATATTTTATTCATAACACTTGGTGCTGTCAGGTTGTTCTGCTAGTTTTTAACTCTTTTAAAGGTACAGTACACCCACAATTTCATAACAGGTTTTAAGTTGATACTTCATCAACAGCTTTTGCTGCACAGCAACTCTACATAAACATGTTCATCATTCAGTGAAGAGGAAAAGATTTTGATCTCACTTCAGGATTTCAATTTTAAGCAACTTACCCTTAACTTTAAGAATATAAATTAAGTTAAATCGGTTTGTTTACATTTATATTGGTACCTTAAAGATTTGAGTTGTCTCTCTCAATTTCTTTTCTACAATAAACAAGATCACAGGCGCTTGTAGTGCGGTAGTAGTGTCCCTACCTCTGGGCCAAGGAACCTAGGTTCAAGACCCATCTGCTCCAGAGGTATGCAATTATACACGTGATTGGGCTTGCTTGCCAGAATACAGATCAGAGGCATTAACAGGGGTTAAGTGGCAAAGCAGCTGTTAAAAGTCTTACTTTGGTTCTGTGGAACATTATTCCTCATATGGGTGAGAAAGGGCTCTCTAGGTCTCAGCCCTTACATTACATAATTGTCATACCCAGTCTACATGCTTCATCCACACCAACTCATGCCCTCTTCCACCTTCATGGCCTCTCATGCCCCCTACCCATCATCCTTTGCAGTTACACCCTCAATGCCAACTCACTCAGTACGCACAAGGGACAGTACTCAGGAGATTAAATAAAACAAAGGTGTAAATATCTATTGCAGTTTTCACCATAAGGAAGGAAAAACACTCTTACTCATTAAAGTCCATTCAAAATTTTAAAAGTGCAAGTATCTGCTCTCTTATCAAAAGAAACAAACATGCATTCATAACTCCACAAAGACAGATAATCCTTCGTTAGCCCATTTAAACAATCAATCAAACTTCACACAACTGCTGATGTAAATAAAGTTTGTTGAAAACAGCCAGCTGTTAATAATGTATAGCTATTGCGGTCATATCAACAAACTATTATAATGGAGAGCACAGTTGTTTTTCAGATTTAACTGACAAAGCTATGTTGTCTTTTTTTTTGAATAATTTCACTGCTTGACAGTTCTATAGGGTTTGTATGCATTTCATGAGAGTTTGTGTCTCTTTCATAAATTTGTGACGACCACATTGTAAGTTAAGTCCCAATATCAAAAATGGTGTCTGCCAGATGGATACGGTGAGTTGGGAATTTCCTGCCTGTGAGTTTTGTCCTGCTCCCTTTCTCCTACCATTGAAAATGAGGTGGCAGTTCTGCCTCTGGTTCCTGCTTATCGTTTTGAAATGAGTGTGAAGTCTTCAGGACTTGGTGAAAAGCCCTTCCATTGTCTGTCTCAAGTTGTTGAAATCTTACCTTGAATTTCTGTCTAACCTAACAGAAATCACCACCATGGAAATTATGAAAAGTACTATAGATTCAGTTTTCATTTAGTGTCTCATATCCAATGCAACAAGACAACCAATCCTATGCAAAAGGAAAAATTTGAATAAAGAATTTTAATATTAATTGGTATGGAGCTCAAATGTGACAACACACTTGAAGATCTTAGTGAGAAAGGAAGGTACAAATGAAATATGGATTGAGGGTGTGTTTTTTGTTAAATCAAAAGAATAAGGGTAAAAATGTTCAACACTGAGGGATGACGACTAAGGAAAAGCAACTATTAATGATTTAGCCAGCACGGCAGTCAAGATGGGAAGTTAAATGTTCAAGAGCTGACCAAAGATGCTAACAAGGTGACAATTCGCAGCACTTACTGATCCATCTCCTTGAAAACTGCCCTTATTGAATGGTAACTGTGAGCCAGTGGCCGAGTGCCCTTGAAGCAGTGGTCTCTCTCATGAACTCACCTAGTTTGATAGGCAGTCATCGTCAGAGAGATATACAGCATGGGAACATACCCTTTGGTCCAACTTGCCCATGCTGACCAGATATCCTAACCTAACCGAGTTCCATTTACCAGCACTTGACCCACGTCCCTCTAAATCCTTCCTATTCATATACCAGTTACTTTTTAAATGTTATAACTGTACCAGCCTCCACCACTTCCTCTGGCAGCTCATTCCATACACACACCACCCTCTGCGTGAAAAAGTTGCCCCTTGGGTCCCTTTTATATCTTTTCCCTCTCACCCTAAACCTATGCACTCTACTTCTGGACTCTCCCACCCCAGGAAAAAAGACCTTGTCTGTTTATCCTATCCATGCCCCTCATGATTCTACAAACCTCTATAAGGTCACCCCTTAGCCTCTGACACTCCAGGGAAAACAGCCCCAGCCTATTCAACCTCGCCCTATAGCTCATCCTCCAACCCTGGCAACATCCTTGTAAATCTTTTCTGAACCCTTTCAAGTTTCACAATATCCTTCCAACAGGAAGGTGACCAGAATTGCACGCAATATTCCAGAAGTGGCCTTACCAATGTCCTGTACAGCTGCAGCATGACCTCCCAACTCCTGGACTCAATGCTCTGACCATTAAAGGAAAGCATATCAAACGCCTTCTTCACTATCCTATCTACCTGCGACTCCACTTTCAAGGAGCTACGAACCTGCACTCCAAGGTTTCTTTGTTCAGCAACATTCCCAAGGACCTTGTTTTTAAGTGTATAAGTCTTGCTAAGATTTGCTTTTCCAAAATGCAGCACCTCACATTTATCTAAATTAAACTCCATCTGCCATTCTCAGCCCATTGGTCCATCTGATCAAGATCCCATTGTAATCTGAGGTAACCTTCTTCGCTGTCCATTAGACCTCCAATTTTGGTGTCATCTACAAACTTATTAACTATCCTAGTTAAAAATCACACAACACCAGGTTATAGCCCAACAGGTTTAATTGGAAGCGTACTAGCTTTCGGAGCAACGGTCCTTCATCAGGTGATAGTGGAGGGCTCAATCCTAACACAGAATTTATAGTAAAAATTTACAGTGTGATGTAACTGAAATTATACATTGAAAAATTGATTGTCTGTTAAGCCTTTCATCTGTTTGAATACAGTGATAGTTTCACTTCTTTCATGTGTAAATCACAAAACCTTTTTTTTAAAGTTGCATTCTCGGGTTAGCTGTTAACAATGGTGATAGCTAGACAATATGTTGAAGGTGTTAGCCCCCTGTGTTCTCTGTCTATGACCTGATGTTTAGATTGATTCTAATCTAAAAAGTGAGATAACAGAGTTTTACATAAATTCATGCAGTTTTTGAGTTCAGAGTTCTACATGAATGTATGCAGTCCAAATCATAACTATACCTACTATGTTCATATCCAAATCATTTATATAAATGACGAAAAGCAGTGCACCCAGCACCAATCCTTATGGTACACCACTGGTCACAGGCTTCCAGTCTGAAAAGCAACCCTCCACCTCTACCCTCTGTCTTCTACCTTCGAGCCAGTTCCGTATCCAAATGGCTATTTCTTCCTGTATTCCCTGAGATCTAACCTTGCTAACCAGTCTTCCATGAGGAACCCTGTCGAACGCCTTCCTGAAATTCATATAGATCACACATACTGCTCTGCCCTAATCAATCCTCTTCGCTACTTCTTCAAAAAACTCGATTTTGTGAGACATGACTTCCCACACACAAAGCCATGCTGACGACCCCTAATCAGTCCTTGCTTTTCAAATATTTGTAAATTCTGTCCCTCAGGATTCTCTCCAACAATTTGCCCACCACCGATGTCAGGCTCACCAGTCTATAGTTCCCTGGCTCTTCCTTACCACCCTCCTTAAACAGTGGCACCATGTTAGCCACTCTCCAGTCTTCTGGCACCTCACCTGTGACTGTCGATGATACAAATATCTCAGCAAGAGGCCCAGCAATCACTTCCCTAGCTTCCCACAGAGTTCTAGCATACACCTGATCAGGTCTTGGGGATTTACCCACTTTTATGCGTTCCAAGACATCCAGCACCACCACCACCACCTCCGTAATATGGACATTTTTCAAGATGTCATCATCTATTTCTCCACATTCTATATCTTCTATGTTCTTTTCCACAGTAAATACTGATGCAAAATACTCATTTGGTATCTTCTTTCCACCCTCCCCTCCCCTCCCCTCCTCCTCTCCCGCCCCCTCCTCCCCTCCCCTCCCCCCCCCCCCCCTCCCCTCCCCCCCCCTCCCCTCCCCCCCCCTCCCCCCCCCTCCCCTCCCCCCCCTCCCCTCCCCCCCCCTCCCCTCCCCCCCCCTCCCCTCCCCCCCCTCCCCTCCCCCCCCCTCCCCTCCCCCCCTCCCCTCCCCCCCCCTCCCCTCCCCCCCCTCCCCTCCCCCCCCTCCCCTCCCCCCCCTCCCCTCCCCCCCCCTCCCCTCCCCCCCTCCCCTCCCCCCCCCTCCCCTCCCCCCCCTCCCCTCCCCCCCCCTCCCCTCCCCCCCCTCCCCTCCCCCCCCTCCCCTCCCCCCCCTCCCCTCCCCCCCCCTCCCCTCCCCCCCTCCCCTCCCCCCCCCTCCCCTCCCCCCCCTCCCCTCCCCCCCCTCCTCCTCCCCTCCCCCCCTCCCCTCCCCTCCCCCCCTCCCCTCCCCTCCCCCCCTCCCCTCCCCTCCCCCCCTCCCCTCCCCTCCCCCCCCTCTCCTCCCCTCCCCCCCTCCTCCCCTCCCCCCCCACTCCTCCCCTCCCCTCCCCAGCAGTGGGCGTGGGGTCTGAGAGCTTGCTGCCTTGGGTTGAGGGAGGAGATAAACATCTAGCTGCCAGAGGGGAGGAAATGAGAAGTGGACCAAAGCTTAGCAAACAGCATTAGCAGATGCTTGAAGGGCTGTTCGTTTTTCAACTTCCAAGGTAGTGAGCACTTGGAGAAATTTAACAAACTGCACAATGAAATTTTAACAGTCATTGGACCAGCTTCAGATATGTTCTTCACGACAAAAAAAATTGAGTTTTCCAAAGAGTAGTTTTCCAGGATGTCAGTATTTTCCCATTGATAAATGGGCACTCCACCAGGGTGGAGCAGTTTTTCAGCAACAACATGTGAAGTAGTCCTTTTTCATTCCAAGAGGGGGCAAAATGAGCAGGGAAGTTCGGACACATGGCCCCACTGTTGATTGTGCTGCTGGTTGGGGGATGGATACAAAAATTAAGAGTAGCAGCAATTGGAGCAACATCACAACCTGGGACACTGATTGGCTGAGGAAATGACTGGGTGAGTGAGTGGCTGGCACGTTGAGTTGGTGATGGGCTGATTGGGTTTATAAGGGGCTGGCTGGGGGAGTGAGTGAATCAGTAACTTGTTGCGTAAACAGGTCAGGCACTGGCTGGGTAAGGGACTGGCTGGGTGAGTGAGCAGACTCACTCTACCTTCTCCTCCCTCAAAGCAGGCTTGGGGTTGGAGGGGGTGGGGGGGAGCGGGGAGGTGGTGAGGAAACCTGAAGCTGGTAGGCAGACAACTTCCAATTCTCACCAAATTCATGTGAATTTCACAAAGGCCAACTTCAAAGATGTTCCACCAGACATGAACGAAGGTCAGTGTTAGTTAAACCCAACTCCTTTGCTTCACCTTAGTCCCACCCTCCCCTTGATGGTAAGGACCTGTGGCTTCACCTTTTTCTCTTTCTCTGCTTCATAACCAAAAGGACAAAAATAAAAAAAATTGCTCGTCACTTGACTAGCTCCTTAAAAAGAAATCCCATAGCTACCTGCTGTGGTGAGATTTGAAAACATGTGACCATAACATTGGACTATATCTCTGGTTATAAGTTCAGTGACAATTGTTATGAGCCCAACTCATTCTATGACTGAACAAGTCAAATCCCAAACTGAAATCTGGCTCAACAGGTTATATTTTTGTATTTGGTTTTGAGGTGGTGGTATTCCACAGAAATACTAACACAAGACTAATACAGACTTGATTTTAACAATAAAACAAAAGCTTATAACACAAAAGAAATGAAGAATAAAACAAACTGGATTATTTTCATAACAGTTTAAAGATTTTGAAACACATGGCAAAGTACAATCCCTAAATGCACCTTTCTAGTATTCAAACTGGAGAGAATTCCCTTCTTTATTTTTTCTTCAGGGTTTAACTTCATGGTGGCTTCAATTCTCAGTCTTGAGAATCTTCAAACAACTTAGCTTATAATTACTCAGTTTCGAACAATTCCTTCCAAGTTAGCGAACACCTTAACACTTCTGGTTTGGAACTTTCAAACTAACTCCTTATACCTATTTCTAACAGTTCTAAATGGTCTCCCTTTTCAGAAGTAACCGTCTCTCATAGCTAGTTCTAGCCAAGACATCTGCAAACCTAAAATCAAAAGGGCTTTCCTGAAGCTTTGGGTGTTCCTCTTAGTAAAAAGAAATTATTCCATCCCAGAAAGAGTCTAATGCACAACTGCTTATTCTATTCATTAGTGTAAAATTCACTAAATGAAAATAAAACCCCGATCGCTCTCCAGGAAGTTTCTCACACACCGTTTTAAAATAAATCATCATGGGTATTGCAATATTTATAAGTTAATCAATAAACCACTTTCTCATACACAAATGTAGCCCTTGCAGAACCTAAACCAAGCATCAGTGAGCAGATTATTGCTGCACAAGTGTTTCTCAATCACACTGTTGACTACACCTTCCAGCACTTTATTGATGATCAAGAGTAGACTGTTGAGGTAGTAATTGATTGCATTGGATTTGTTTTGCTTTGCTTACACTGGACATACCTGGACAATGTGCCACATTGTTGGTTAAACAGCAGTGCTGTAACTGTATTGGAACAGTTTTACCATAAAAGCAGTAAGTTCTGGAACACAAGACTCCAATACTTTTGCTGGGTGTTAGAACAAAAAAAATTACAGCACAGGAACAGGCCCTTCTGCCCTCCAAGCCTGCACCAATCCAGATCCTCTATCGAAACCTGTTGCTTATTTTCTAAGGGTCTGTATTCTTTTGCTCCTTGCCCATTCACATATCTGTCTAGATACATCTTTATTGACACTATCATGCCTGTCTCTACCACCTCCGCTGACAACACATTCCAAGCATCCACGACCCTCTATGAAAATAGCTTTTTGTGCACATCTCCCCTAAACTTTTCCCCTCTCACATTAAACTCGTGACTTCTAGTCCTCTACTCTGAGATAAAGCTCTTGCTATTGACGCTGTCTATACGTCTCATGATTTCGTAGACCTCAATCAGGTCCCCCCTCAACTTCCATCTTTCTAATGAAAATAATCCTCAACTTCTCCTCATAGCTAGCATCCTCCATACCAGGCAATATCTTGGTGAACCTCCTCTGCACTTTCTCCAAAGCATCCAAATTGTTTTGGTAATGTGGCAACCAAAACTGTATGCAGTATTCCAAATGTGGCCGAACCAAAGTCTTATACAATTGTAACATGACCTGCCAACCTTTGTACTCAACATCCTGTCTGGCGAAGGAAAGCATGCTGTATGCCTTCTTGACCACTCTATTGACCTGTGTTTCTACCTTCAGGGATCAATGGACCTGAACACTCAGATCTCTCTGTACATCACTTTTCCATTTACTTTATAGTTTGTTCTTGAATTGCATGTTTCAAAATGTATCACCTTGCATTTGTCTGGATTAAATCCATCTGCCATTTCTCTGCCCAACTCTTCAAACTACCTATATTCTGCTGTATTCTCTGACAGACCGCTTCACTATCTGCTATTCCATCAACCTTAGTGTCATCTGCCAACTTGCTAATCAGACCATCTATACATTCCTCCAAATTATTTATGTATATCACAAACAACAGTGGTCCCAATGCGACTTCACCTTCTCAATCAGCCTACCATGGGGAAGCTTATCAAATGCCTTACTGAAGTCCATGCATATGACATCAACAGCCCTTCCCTCATTAATCAACTTTGTCAATTCTACAAAGAATTCTATTAAGTTGGTATGACATGACCTACCCTGCACAAAATCGTGTTGCCCATCACTGATAAGCCCATTTTCTTCCAAATGGGAGTAGATCCTATCCCTCAGTATGTTCTCCAGCAGCTTCCCTACCACTGATGTCAGGCTCACCAGTCTTTAATTACCTTGATTATCCCTGCCATCCTTCTTAAACAAGTGGACAACACTTCCTCCCTCCTTATGCCAAACTGACCTAGAGTAATCAAACATCTAGGAGGAGAAAGTGAGGACTGCAGATGCTGGAGATCAGAGTTGAGAGTGTGTTGATGGAAAAGCACAGCAGGTCAGGCAGCATCCGAGAAGCAGAAGAATCGTTGTTTCGGGCATTCCAAATGAAGGGATTATGCCCCAAACATCGAATCTCATGCTCCTTGGATGCTGCCTGATCTGCTGTGCTTTTCCAGCAACACACTCTTGATTCTAATCAAACACCTATCCCTAATTTCAAAATCCATTATGTTCCTCTCATTGGTGAATACCGATGAAAAGTGCTTGTTAAGAATCTCACCCATTTTCTGACTCCACGCATAACTTCCTACTTTGCCCTTGAGTGGGCCAACCCTTTCTCTAGTTAGCTTGCTGCTCCTTATATACAAATAAAACGCTTTGGGATTTTCCTTAACCCTGTTTGCTAAAGATATCTCATGACCCCTATTAGCCCTCTCAATTCTTAATTTCAAATAGGTCCTACATTCCCGAAATTCTTCCAAAGCTTAGTCTGTATTCAATTGCCTGGATATTATGTATGTTTTTTCCCTCTTATCCTGTTGTCAGCAACTCATAGCCTTTGCAGTATTCAGTGACTCCAGCCATTTCTTGATATCACATGCAATGAATGACTCAGTGGTTAACACTGCTGTCTCATAGCACCAAGGACCTGGGTTTGATTCCACCCTCAAGCAACTGTCTACGTGGATTTTGCACATTGTCACCATGTCTGCATGGGTTTCCTCCCACAGTTCAAAGATATGCAAATTAGGTTGATTGGCCCTGTTAATTTGCCCATAGTATCCAGGGATGTGTAGGCTCGGTGGATTAACCATGGAAAATCAGGGTTACAGGAATAGGGTAGGGATGGGAGACTGGGTGGATTGTTCTTTGGAGGGTTAGTGTGGATTCAATGAGCTGAGTGGTCTATCTCCACAATGTACTGATTCTATTTTCACTGAATTCAATGGTTGAAGATTGGCATGTGCAATGCTGGGGACCTCTGAAGGAGGTCAAATGGATCATTCACTTGGCACATCTGGCTTCAGCTTTATTTCTTCATTGATGTGCTAGGCTCCCTATTGTTGACGATTGGGATATTAGTGGAGCCTCCTCCTTCACCATCACTCTTGACTAGAAATGGCAGGATGGCAGAGCTTAAATCTGTGGTGTAATTTCACTCTATCACTTGATATTTGTTGTTTGGCACACAAGTAGTCCAGTTTTGTCGCTTCAGCACGCTGGAACGTTTCTTTTTAGGTATGCCTAGTGCTGCTCCTAGAATACCCTCCTGAACTCTTCTTTGAACCAGGGTTATGGTAATGGTCGAGTGGTGGAAGTACTGGGCAATGAGGTTGCACACTTCTGTTGCTAAAGGCCCAGATTGCCTCATGGATGCCCAATCTTGAATTGCTAGATCTATTCAAAGTGTATCCAATTTAGCTGGGCGATACTACCATGTGGTACCATAATGTATTCCTGCTGTGAAGACATGACTTCACCTTCACGAGGACTGTGCAGTGGTCACTCTGACTGATATTGTCATGGACAAATGCAGATTTGCAGGAATGAGCTGAAGTGCAATTTTTCCTTCAATTTGGTTCCCTCACCATCTGTTACTGACCCAGTCTAGTAGCTATGTTCTATAAGACTTGACCAACTTGATCAGTGGTGGTGCTGACAAACCTCTCTTGATGATGGACATTGAAGTCTTCCACCCACTGCACATTCTGCACCACATTGTGTGCTTCCTCCGAATAGTGTTCAAATCAGAGTTGTACTGATTCAGCAGCTGAGCAGGAGACAATACCTGGTAATCAGCAGGATGCGTCCTTGTCTGTTTGACCTGATGCCATGAAATGTCATTGGATCTGGAGTCAAATTTGAGGATTCCCAGGGCAAGTCTCTCCCGAATGTATCCCACTGTGTGGCCAACTCTGCTAGATCTGTCACACCAATGGAACAGAACATAATGCAGCAGGGATATATCATGATTCTGTGAGCATGACCAGGTCAAGGCTAGTTAATGAGACAACACTCTCAAATTTGGTGCTAGTCTCCAGATGTCAGATAGGAGGCCATTACAGAGGGCAGTTAAAAGGCAGCATGAAGGCATGTGTAAGGTAGGCTAGACCAGGTATGGGTGGCATTTTCCTTACTGAAGGACATTAATGAACCAGATAGCTTTGTATGAAAACTGACAAAGATTTCATGGCCATTAGACTTTTAATTTCAGATTTTTATTGAATTTAAATTCCACCAAATGCCATGATGGGATTCGAACCTGAGTCTCCAGTACATTATCTGGGGCTTGAGATTATTCGTCCATTGACCTCATCACTAGATCATCATCTCCCCTTATCTTCCAAAGAATGATTGCAGAGATGAATCTGAACTGCCATGCATCCTTGACAAGCCTCTATAATATCAGAAACAGCTTCCAAGATGAAGAAGTACATTAAAGTGTCGTGAGACTTAATATGTACAGCAATATATATTAATAGGAATGAGATGAATGATAACTATTTAGTTTTGCTTGTTTTGATTAAATGAGAATGTTTGTTGACAAATTTAATTAAGAGAGGTCTCTTCTTCTCTTCAAATTATATTATGAGATTGTGAATACCCATTTAAACCACTGAATCTACAGACAGGGCTACAACCAGACTTACTGAGCTGCTCTTACATGATACAACTGTCAATAGGAGTTGGAATTCTTCTGACTTGATTTCAGACAATAAAACAACTTTTAATAGGTGCAGTGGACAATGAACCTTGTATTGGTACCTGCACGCTAGTAGCCAATTAGAATCCACCAGTGTGAATACCAGGTTTCTTGTAATCTTTGCTCTTCCAAATTTATATCTAGTTTTTAGGGATGGTGATTGCGATGGACCTCCTTTATTGTGGAATAATGCAGACAACCACAAACTTGACAAGTATTGAGCACTCAATAACTTGCTTGAAGATTCTGAAGTCTGCTGATGAATTTTTGGCCATGTCACATAAATCCGTGACAATACTAAGAAAGAAAGCACCTCTGACAATGCAGCATACAGAAACAGGAAAAGGCCATTCAGCTCTTTGAGTCTCATATGTTATTTAATTAGATCACATCGGATCAGAATTTCAACTTTCTCCATAGTGCATGATACTGAATTATTATACCAAAGTCTTTAACTAGCTATTGAACTATAACCACCTGTGCCTTGGAAACCACAGAATTCTCTGCAACCTCAAAATAAAAATGCAGCAAGAACACCAAGGTGTGAGTTTAGTTGAGGCTCAGGTCTAAGATGGAATAGATATTAATGATGATTTGTTACATACCAATAAATTCAGCTGCATGAAAGATACCTCGTGTTTAGATAGTAATAAGTGCTGACGAAAGGTATTCTTAAAGTTGCAATTTTAAAAGTGTTCTTGTCAACGAAAACATGGAAAAATCAGGAAATTCTGCGATATTCATGCATCAAATCTAAATTCTGTGATGAAGGGCATACATACACACACACTTGGAATTTGGATTTCCGATTAGTGGCATATGGGTGCTAGGTTTTTTTTGTGAAGAAGTTTAAAAATTAACAAGGGCAGTCCTCCCAGAACACTTACTTAAAACCAGTATATGTCAGAGAGCAAATGATTGCAGGGACCTCTAGATTGCTAATGGAGTGTCTTTATGGTGTAGCATTTGTGACAGGAGAGAGAAAAACCATTGAGTCTTTAGCTTCAGCATAATCTAGGATGACCGTTCTCTTTTAATTTAAAAGCTCTTGGATTCAGTTCAAAGCAGATGCAACTGAAGACTCAAATGAATATAGGCTCTCCCAGAAAAGGTCACTGTTGAGAACAGTGAAGGAAATAATTATCTCAGTGAAACCTCCAGACTAGTAGTGTTTAGTTAGAACTCTGCAGACTTTTAAAATGAGAAACTCTTAAGTATTCAGTTACTAGAGCAGTCAAGCCCTCATGACCAGAATTATGAAGAAGCAGTAAAGTCCAACCTACAGAATCAATAGAAAAGGAAATGTGTCTAGAATTTTGATCTAGTGTGAAGTGACAGTATAGAGGAGAAGATGAGATTTCATTTTGTGTGTAGTTTGAAATCTTTTAAATGATGTTATATTGGGTTTACTGGATTTAGTTTATTTTATTTTTATGAGAAACTTACATTTTGTTGTTAAGAGCAAAACTGCAGTCTTGTGTGCTTTTGTTTCAGTGGAAGACAGCCACATTAAATTAATTTATTTAAAAAAGTACAACATTTCATACTGAATCTACTATGTCATGTAGCAACATCAGTTGGGATCATAACCAGATGCCAATGTGAACAAGAAAGAAAATGCAACCAAAATAACATGGCAACTTTTCACAATTGTCTTGCCAACAAAAATGTGACTTTTTTTTCAGTTAACCTGCTTTGTTCTAATATACCTGTTCAGAGATATTAATACACACCTCTGGAGCAGGTGAGACTGAATACAGGTCTTCCGGTCTGGGGAGAGGGGCACTATTCACCGATAGCAGTTATTCCAGTGACAATTATTTTCCTGCTTTATTAATTCTTTCAAAGTGTGAAGACTTGAGGTCATGGTAAACAGATTATATATACATGCATACATATATATCAGACACCAAATATGGACATTAAGATCAGGCAACAACCTCTTGTGCTTGACAGAAAATTTGAATTTTAGACTGATTGCAAACTAATAGTGCAAGAAATGGAAAATAATTCAAAGGACTCTTCAGGCCAAGAGTCTGAAAATACACAGTGCAGAGAAAGATACCTCATACAATAAGCTTGGCAGCAACGTTAGTATAAAAACTGCGATGGGGGATAGAAGAAGGAAAACTAAGGATAATAGGGAACAAGAAATGAGCTCAGATTGGCTGCAGGCAAAGTGTCAAAGTATCAAAGAGTCAAAGCTTCATTGTGATTCCTCCCATGGGATTTGATAACTTAGTAATTATGTGTAGAGTACAGTACATAAAAAAACATACACTTTTCATAATTGTATGATTAATTTTAAACAAGCAGAAACTTACCAACTGGTACCTCTAAAATTATGTCAGGAGTTTTGTCATAGCCCTTAGCACGCAATTGATCTTCATCTGTACAAATAAAGCAGAGGGAAGTAGAAGTAGAAGTGAATGTAGCAATGCACTGGTGCATGATTCCATTCAATAGAATTCATTGGTATTCAGCTTATAAACAAAAACACCAAGAATAGGTTACATCAGAACAGAAACAAAATGTCTTCATAATGGACATGGTGCTTTTATTAGTTTAAAATTTAATGAAGAACTAGTTCTAATAAATGAAAATAGAGGGCCTGATACAGTGACTAGGAGAAAGAGAGGACTGCAGTTGCTGGAGATCAGAGTCAAAACGTGTGGCGCTGGTAAAGCACAGCAGGTCAGGCAGCATCTGAGAAGCAGGACAGATTGATGGGCTTATGCCCGAAACGGCAACTCTCCTGCTCCTCAGATGCTGCCTGACCTGCTGTGCTTTTCCAGCACTACATTTTTCGGCCCCGATATGGTGACCCACTAAACATACAAAGTAATTGTTAGGGGTGGGATGGTGACTCAGTGGTTAGCATTGCTGCCTCAACTCCAGGAACCAGAGTTCGATTCCACTCGAGTGACTGGCTGTGTGGAGTTTGCACATTCTCCCTGTGCGTGCGTGGGTTTCCTCCAGGTGCTCCAGTTTCCTCCCACAATCCAAAGATGTGCAGGTTAGATGCACTGGCCAAGCTAAATTGCCCATACTGTCGAGGGATGTGCAGGCTAGGTGGATTAGCCACGGTAAATGCAATGTTACAGGGATTGGGTAGATCTGGGTGGGATGCTCTTTGGAGAGTTAGTGTGGACTTGTTGGGTCAAATGGCCTGCTCTGACACTATAGGATTCTACTCTATTCTAACTTATGCTTGTGTGAAACTTTAGTGCAGCTTTTCATTTGGAAAAAATTACATAATGAATATTTATGTTAGATAGTTTCTACTTTTTAAAAACACAGCAGGCTGAATTTTACAAAAATCGGCTATGTTAATTTCAAGAGTTTCATAGAAGGTTTCTCTCATGGAGTCTAGCTCCTGAAATTCTGAGCTTCTCATCTTGGTATATATGCACCACAGAGCCATACCAGCACTATTGTGTGCTCACCAGTGGTAAACAAACTTGCCACTGCCAAGACCCTATGAGATTTCCACCGCTGGCACTATGTTTAATACCCAGCTGTGTGTACAGTCAGATTAGGTGTCACTATCAGTCACAAAGGCCTTTATAAAACACATTGTGGGAGGAAAACGAAACAGAAAACCTGAAGGCGGTGCATAGGTACAGGGATGACACTTCATTGGAATTAGCTCACATTTGTAAATATATTGCTACTTAACATCATCACCTGTCTGATCAACTGTAATTGTAACTGCAGCTACAAGAATCAAGGCATACGGGCTACTCATTCTTCGCACCATACCATCTTAGAACCCTGTCTAGTGGCACTCTTCCCATAATGTGCAGTGTAGCATCACATGTTGTTGTTCAATGTAGAAGCATCATATTTTGGAAAGCCTTTATTGAACATCAGGAAGGGCGAATAATAAAATAAAAACAAAACAGGCTGCATTTGCTTCCGGGAAATAAACAAAGATAGCTTGCCTTTTTAGAAACAACAAATTTGCAGTCAATGAATATTCACTTCATGCAACTCACATCTATTGGAAGCAAGTCGAGTGTGGGGTGCTGGAAGAGCACAGCAGGTCAGGCAGCATCCGAAGAGCAGGAAAATAGACGTTTCATTGAGAAGGCATTTTCCTGCTCCTCAGATGCTGCCTGACTTGCTGTGTTTTTCCAGCACCACTCTCTCGACACTAATCTCCAGGATCTGCAGTCCTCACTTCCGCCTATTGGAAGCAAGTGTCAACTAAGTCCTCTCTAGTTTGTTGCACCCGACACTGAACTACTCTATCATGGTGAGTGTAGTGTTCTTCATTAACTCGGTTGATTGGACGGCTTGTTTGCAATGCAGAGTGATGTAAATAGCGTGGGTTCATTTCCCGCACTGGCTCACGTTACCATGAAAGACTCTCCTCAACTTGTCGCCTTACCGAAGGCGTCGTGACCCTCAGGTTAAACCACCACCAGTCATCTCTTTCTAATGAGAAAGCAGTCCCATAGTCTGGTAAGACAATGGCAACTTTCCCTTTACCTCATCTTCTACCTCAGAAGCCTGCCACTACTCTCTCAGCTCTTCACCATCTATAACATTTTCTCTTTGCGTGCTCCAGGTGCACAAAAGCAAAAAATATAGATGTTAAGGGAGACGTTGTCTGGATTATCCAGGCTAACGCTGGATAATCTCATCCTTAGGAGGTCTATCATTTACTCTACAATGACCCTGGTGGATGCATGGACTACATTATATCTGAAATTTGACCTCAGTCAGGAGATTGCACAAGGAGTCAGGAGTGATGGTTACTTAGGGTAGCCCTAATTTTCCAGTAACCATCCTTAAAAGGCATCCGACCCTTAAAATGAAACAGGAACACGAGAGTTCTAATGGACATTGGCATTTTGGCAGGTTCCATTTAAATTTCATTTACATCATAGAGCCCCAACATGAACATAGAACAGTACAGCATAGTACAGGCCCTTCGGCCCACGATGTTGTGCCAAGCATTTATCTTAATCTTAGATCAACCTAGCCAACATACCCCTCAATTTACTGCCTGGCCAGCAGTTGCTTAAATGTCGAAAATGCCTCTGACCACCGCTGCCACTCACGCACCACACTCTGCGCAAAGAGCCGACATCTAACACCTCCCTTAAACCTTCCTCCAATCACCTTAAAATTATGATCCCTTGTGACAGCCATTTCTGTCCCAGAAATAAATCTCTGGCTATCTACTCTATCTATGCACTACAGTGTGGAAGCCAGCCATTTGGCCCTTCAAGTCCACACTGACCCTCCGAAGAGCTACCCACTCAGACCCACATCCAACCTTATACCTATAACCGTGTACTTCCCATGGCCAATCCACCAAATCTGCACATCTTTAGACTATAGGAGGAAAATGAAGCGACCGGAGGAAACTCATGCAGACATGAGACTATGCAAATTCCACACAGACATTTGAGAATTTTAAAATTTCAATTTCAGTGTAGACCTCGCAGATGTAGTCCTGGTGATCACAGATGACCTGCACATTGATGGAATGGAATCTTTTTTACTTGATAAAGCCAGTCATATTATGATATGGCGCTGATGATATTAAAGCAAACCATGTACACAGGCTAAAGTGCCCTTCACCTGAGGGAATGCCAGCTGTGTTGCATGACCTCGTTACAGGGAAACGAAGCGAAGCGATGTGTTTTGCCACAAATTAGAATAGCAACAGTCTTGATGCATTTGTGAAGAAAACAATCCTAAATAATAAAAAACACAAGGAACGGAGTGTGCTGGAAATCAGAACCAAAAACAGAAATTGCTGGGAAAACTCAGTAGTTCTGGCCGTATCTGTGGAAAGAAAGCACAGTCAATGTCTTGAAATTGGTCACCCTCTTTAATGCTACTCAGCAGACTCAACAGCAGCATTCAAGAAACACCTGGACATACAGGAATAGGAAGGGAATAGAGGGATACGGATACTGTAAATGAAGACAGTATTATAGTATGAAGGGCAAAATATGTCGGCACAGGCCTGCAGAGCCGAAGGGCCTGTTCCTGTGCCGTACTGTTCTTTGTTCTAAGTCCTAATTAGTCTACCAAATTGACCAATTTATCTAACTGATAGCTATGCAGAGCCAAAGCAATTCGTACCAAGTTTTGTCATTCACAGAAATTAGATAATTATTGCAGTACACAGTTTCAACAAAAGGCAGAGAAAGATTTCTAATCTACCACTATGCATTTAAGCAATATTCCTTCAGAAAACCCAAATTATATACATGCTCATTCACGAAGAAGGCAGACAAAAGACAACTGTTCTGACAGCAGGTAGAAAATAAACAGACAAGGTGAACAAAATTCTGAAGATCAAAAGTTCAGCGTGGGTTGAAGTATCTCATACTATTCCTCTCAATTTTTAGTACTCATGACACACTGCAATCTGTAAAGTGAACGTCGGTCTTTAATTTTATCATTGATCTGGCGGAACTAATCTTTTTTAAATAAAATTCTTTTAAGCTTAATTGTTTTTTCTCTCTTTCATGAATGGAGGGAGGGAGAGAGTAAGATGGATGCTTTCAGTTTGCAGTTCTGGTGCCCTTGCTCCTACAGCAGTGTTAGAAACAGCAGCTCAATCAATCAGACACATTCAGGCGAAATTTCCTTAGTTCTAAAATTCTCAGTGCCACTCAGTCTCAAATTCTCTTCCCCATTATTCCTCAAAAAAAATTATGAAAATATGACAAAAAATATGCAACGTTTGATTTCCAAGTTGCAAAACTCTCCTGGCTTTTGACCAACGTAGCAATCCAGCTTCGATTTTAGTTTACAGACCCTAAAAGAAAAATATGTGGTTGCAAGACCTTCAATTGTGACTTGTTCACCTGGAGATTGCACAGTAACTACTGGAGGTTGCTGCCATTTTTGGGAGTCCTGGTGCATTTGTTTCTCCTCAATTTTTCTATTTGTCTGTTGAATTGCAGCCACAGTGACAATAGATGTTTATGTGGCTGGTGCCATTGGTCATGGTTGCAATGAACTTGTGTCAGATTATCATAAGCAGAACAAATTCTGAGTAAAATTAGTGATCAGCATTCCGATCACACACAAATGTCAGTGTCGCAAAGTCCTTGAAACAGTGAGACATGGAGGACTCTGACAAGAAGGGCCGTGGGATGCCTTTACTTGGACCTTTTGAGGTCAGGGACCTTATTTCGATGATTGCAACACAAGTCATGTCATTTTGACTGCGCATTTCTACTTGTGATCAGAATGGAAAGTAAAACAGGTTGCATTTTGCAGAGTCACAGACTGAGCCTAAGGAGACCCTCTAAACCTTCATAGTAGTGTCTTTCTTGCACTCTGTCAGCCCAACAATTCTGGGCTTCCTCATGTTCCCAGCCAATTCTCTCTTTTAAGTCTTAACCTTTCAACATTACCTCTAATGCTGTGCCAACAGGATTAGATGCCAACCATCGTGATACACAATCTCCCCCACATTGACCCTCCCACAGTAACTGACATCCTTCAATGCACTATCACCCTTATATATTGAGTTACCACCCCGAATCAATGTCTCACCATCATCCTATCATGCTATCTCTAATTCCCACAAGTGACGTCTGCAGCAGTAGCCCCTAATAACCCACCTTAACTTTGGTGAACACACTAAGGACTGACCGTGACCCACTCCTTCACTGATGTGAAAGGGTTGATGAGTGACCAGATCTCTGACTAAATATCTTCTGCTAATCCCCTGACTAGTTGTATTGGAACTTTGTAGCCTCTATTGATAGGGAATTACCAGACATTGGGTACCCAAAGCAACTGATTGACTGTGTCCAAGACCTGGACTCAGATTGGACGCTACCCTAACTGACTGTTAGGACACTTCCTTACTGATGACAGTCACCTTTGAAACAGAAAAATCAATTTGCTGGAGAAATTCAAGGTCTGCCAACATCTATAGACAGAACGTTTAGAGTTAATGTTTCATGTCTAATGACCCTCCTTCTGAACCAACTATTTTTAAAACGACATCCCCTTCTTGTTTGACAGAGGATTGGCCATTTGGTTGAAGCATATACAAAGTGTCTGCCATATCAGCTTCTGGCATATGCTGTAGGTGTGACATTGATATAGCATGGTACCATACAGTAGCATGTTCAGCCCATTGATTGATTGCTGCTGACAACAATGACAAGCTGCCTGGCTTTGTGCCTGCAGTAAAAGACAAACAAAAGTACTGTGAGCCTGTAAGTTCTGAATGAGATGGAAACGTGCTAAGAGGTAAGGTAAGGCAGGCAAAGTTGCTGAGAATCTCAGTTGGCATGAAGTGAATGAGCGATAAGGAAGTAGGCAAAGAGCCTTTAGGTGCACCCTGCTCTGATGCACCAGATGCACCTGAGTCAGCATGCAAAATGGCCTGGAGGCAGCAATACAATGAAAGGCATCAGTGCACTTCAAAGTCTAGCACTGAAGTGGGTAACTATTTCAAATGAGTCCAAGATGTGTTATGGCGAGGCTAGTGCATATCTGATGCCAACCTGTAAGACAAATAACACAGGCAGTTGCTGCTTGTGCATGTGTCCTGAGAAGTTGGGGATTGCTGGATTAAATGCAGGTCTGGAGGAGTAAGCGGTGAGCTAGAGCTGCCGGTATCCACTCTGACTTTCATGTCAGCAATTGTCACTACCTAGTTTCTCTCTGCCATATGGGAGAAGAGCAAATATCACATTATTGATGTGAGGATAGGGAATGAGATATCACTCCATGCAAAGAACTTCTTGCCACTCACAATCATGACTCTCATCTCATCATTCAAATATTGGGTGGAAAATCTTAGGTGTCAAGAATCTAATTTTTCTGATGTTGCCATATTTTCCTGACTGACTTGCCATCTCCCTATTATCCAAAGTCCTGGAAAATTCCAGACATGAGGACTAATTTGTCAAAGAAATCAGGCACTTTATAGCATTGCACTCCAAAGGAACCTGCCTGATTTCCCTTATATTTAAATAAATAGAAAGAAAATTGGTTCAGTGTTTTTACAGTCTAGCATTCTGAATATTGGAAAATTGCCCAGATCAGAGGGCCTAAGTGATTCAGTGAACTTGGATGCACATATAAGAAAAGCAACTTTATTAAGTCTGAGGTGATAATCGACTGAAACATGTAATGCATAATTACTACAGGCTCTCTTTGAAGATTTGAGGTGGGAGAAAACCAATTCTCAGATGCTCCTATTTGGTATAATTCATCAAAATGCTTCCTCTGACTGATTCAAACAATAGTCTAAAAGTAAAAGTATTGACTTCTTACAAAACATCAGTTTTTATATTTAATTCAGACAATGCAGAAGCTTACTGGTTTATGTGCTATTAAACACAATAATGTTTGTAACCCTGGCAATTGTCAGCATGCTCTGTTCTTGTCCAGTCAGTAAAGAGTCCTTGACTTTAAGTGGCTCACTGTTATTATTTCTGAAACACCTGATTTCTCCATTACATTTTGGGTGACCTGGTCATTCAATTCCAGACATGCCTTTCTGTCTTCACCCAACCTAAACTAATAGCTAAAACAAGTAACAGAGAAGGTTGTGTGGTCTCTCTTTACACCTACTGGGGCTGTTGACATTGTGGTACAGCCTACTCTCCTTTTCACATCACCTCTGATTAAAATTAATGGCCCATTCCACTGCTGGGTAGCCAATTTCCAATCCATTTATCAGCAGAGGACAGTACTTTCATGGCCAATGTTCTGAAACTCTGACAGTTTTGCTGTTGTGCCTCATGAGAAAATTCCAAGGTCAATACAATTCCATGTTCACATAACTTATAAATCGTTAATTGCTGGAATTTTATTTGGTAGATAATCAGTATTTGCTATTGTGTCATAGCTACAAATGAAAACAAAAAGATTCCAAAAACACAAGTTCATCAATTGGATGGTTTGAAATATTTATACTGTGGACTGGTATTTGTGCAGAAGATTAAAATGAAAGTTATTTTTTCCTCAATGCTTTGTTTCCCAATAAAGCATCTTTCCTTGTCAAAATTAAAGATTTCACTATGAAAGCATTCCACCACATTATCAATTGTTATTTCATGCATGAGCGAACCTCTCTATCACAATATAAATAGACCAGTTTACTATTTTTGCTTCGAATGTCACATTGAACATATCCTTCTCCAAGTTCTGTTCTTTGCAGCAAATTCCATTTGAATTTTGTAATCTTCAGATAATCTAACTCCAACAATAAGATTAGACGTTGGGTTTTGGTATGCCATCCGAACTAAATTTAAGGCTCAAACAGACAGATTTCTGGTCTCCCAGGGAATCTGGGTTATGGGAGCAGCTGCAAAATTGGAGCTGAAAATTGTAATATGATAACAGTAGAACCTCGATTGTCTGAACGAGACGGGCAGGGATTATTTTGTTCAGATAGTTGATTGTTCAGATAGTCGATCTGATCGTAAACAAGCAGTAATTTATGAGTGCCACTTATCTGAACATTTCTCGGTTATCCGGCAATGCACGCCATAATGCCATTTAACCAATAACTGATCTATCGTAAACAAGTGGCAATTTGAGTGCCGGTTATCGAATATTTCTTGGTTATCCAACAATGCATAACGCCATCTAACTGATAACTGAATGCTGAGTTGCCTAATTCTATTTTTACAGGAGCTTGAGATCTTGTTCGGATAATCTGAAATTCGGATAATTGATGTTTGAGTAATCGAGTTGTACTGTATATTAAGTGGCAGAGTGGGATCGATGGGCCATATTGGCTACACCCATGACTTCTTATGTTCTACAGTGTATTCAAACTGTTGCATCGGATTAAATTAAATAGCTATTTAATTTAATCTAATCAGACTGATTCATTCAAATTATGATAGTAAAAATTGTGTCTTCCTCAAATATTCTTTCCCCTCTCACCTTAAACCTATACCCTCTGGTTGGAGTCTTCCACCCTAGGAAAAATGACCTTGGCTATTCACACTATCCATGTTCATGATTTTATAAACCTCTATAAGGTCAGCCTCCAACACTCCAGGGCAAATAGACCCAGCCTATTCAGCTTCTCCTGTTAGCTCAAACCCTCCAATCCTGATAGTATCGTTGTAAATCTTTACTGGACCCTTTCAAGTTTAACATCTTTCCCATAGTATGGAGACCAGAATTGAATACAATATTCTAAAAGTGGTTGAACCAATGTCCTGTATCAGCCAAAACATGACATTCCAACTCCTATACTCAATGCAATGACCAATGAAGGCAAGTGTGACAAATATGCCAAATGGCTTCTTTGCCACCCTGCAGGGCCATGCCATTACGTGTACAAGTCCTGCCCTGGTTTGCCTTACCTCATCTATTATACTCCTCAGCCCATTGGCCCATCTGATCAAGATCCCTTTGTACTCTGAGGTAACTTTCTTCACTGTCCACGACACCTCCAATTTTGGTGTCATCTGCAAACTTATTAACCATATCTCCTATAGTCACATCCAAATCATTTATATAAAAGACAAAAAGCAGTGGACCCAATATTGGTACTTGCCGGACACTGTTGGTCACAAGCCTCCAGTCCAGAAAACAACCCTCTATCACCACCCAATATCTTATCTTCAAGCCAATTTTGTTTGCAATTGGCTTGCTCCTCCTAGGTTCCATGTGATCTAACCCTGCTAACCAGTTTAGTATGCATAAGCTTGTCAAACACCTTGCTAAAGTCCATATAGACAAACCGGAGCACTCTTCCCTCATCTGTCTTCCTTGTCACCTCTTCAAAAAACTTAACCAAGTTAGCAAGACATAATTTCCCACATACAAAATCATATTGACTATCCATAATCATTCCTTGCCTTTCCAAATTCATGTAAATCCTGCCCCTCAGAATCCCCTCCAACAACTTACCCATCATTGATGTCAGGTTCACTGATCTATAGTTCACTGACTTTTCGTTACCACCTTTCTTACGAACACATTAGCCAACCTCCAGTCTTCCAGCACTTCACTTATCGCTGTTGATAATACAGATATCACAACAAAGAGCTCAGCAATCTCTTCCCTAGCTTCCCATAAGATCCTGGGATACACCCGATCAGGTCCCAGGGATTTATCTACCTTTATGCGGATTAAGACCTCCAGCACCTTTGCTTCTGTAACATCAACACTTAAGACATCACAATTTATGTCCATAAAAGTCCCTCACTTCTAATGTCCTTCTCAACAGTAAATACTGACATGACATATTTGTTTAATCTCACCTATCTCCTCTCATTTCACATGTAGAGTGCCTCGTTGATCTTTAATGGGTCCTAGTTGATCTTTTTCCCTCAATGAATTTTGTAGAATATATTTAGATTCTCCTTAACCCTATTTGCCAAAGTATTTCATGTCCCCTTTTTGTCCTCCTGGCTTTCCTCCAGGATACTCTCAATGCTCTGATAGCCCTCTAGGAATTCACTCAATTCCAGCTGTCATTACTTGACATCTGCTTCCTTCTTTTTCTTGACCAGAGGCTCAATTCTTCTAGTCATCCAGCATTCCCTACACCTACCAGCCTTGCCCTCCGCACTAACCGGAACATAGTGTCTCTGAGCCCCTGTTTTCTCATTTTGAAGGCTTCCCACTTTCCAACTGCTCCTTTACCTGCAAACAGCCTCGCCCAATCATTTTTTGAAATTTCCTGCCTAATGTTGTCAAAATTGAAAATTTAAATTTCAAATCAGGTCTATTCTTTTTCATGAATATTTAAAAACTAGTAGAATTATGATCACTTGCCCTAAAGTGCTCTTCCATTGACACCTCAATCACTTGCTCTGCCTTAGTTCCCAAGAAAAGGCCAAGTTTTTCTCCTCTCTATTAAATACATCCACATGTCAAGAAAATTTTTTGGTACACACTTAACAACACTATGGCAGTCTCAATCTATGTTTGCAGTTATATATTCAATGATGGCATATCCACAATCTAACATCTAATCATATGATTGGATAACCAGCAACGTAACAATAGCAATGTTTTCTGATCTGAACTCACTATCATCTTCCACTGGCTGCAAATGATCATGAAGGAGAGGTCACATCCAGAGAGATACCACCTCTGTGAGCTTCAGTACTGAAATAGAACTAGTAAATCCTTATTTTCTTCCTCCATTTTAAAAGTTTCCATTTCAATAAACTGAGTCAGCTGACTGAGGGATAGTTATCAGTCAATCACCTAAGCTCAGTATGTGTAACTAGTGTGAGTCATGATTAGATTAGATTCCCGACAGTGTGGAAACAGGCCCTTCGGCCCAACCAGTCCACACCGACCCTCTGAAGAGTAACCCACCCAGATCCATCTCCCTCTGACTAATGCACCTAACACTATGGGCAATTTAGCATGGCCAATTCACCTGACCTGAACATCTTTGGACTGTGGGAGGAAACCAGAGCACCCGGAGGAAACCCACACAGACACAGGGAGAACTTGCAAACTCCACACAGACAGTCACCCAAGGCTAGAATCGAAACTGGGATCCTGGTGCTGTGAGGCTACAGTGCTAACCACTGAGCCACTCATCTCAGCTCTGTTTCAGAGACTGCCTGTTGAAAGCATGCAACCAGTAAGCTGCGAACAGATATCACATCTGGTATGAGACACAGCCTGAGTGAATATACAGTTCAGGGAATTTGAAAAAAAGCATGGGAATTCAGCGCAGAAGGGAATATGTGTTTTTCGCTTGCAATTTTGGTTCCTCGTTTATAAGGTCTTTTATAGGATAAATTGAAGCTCAGATTCAGGGCTCAAGCACAAAAGAAAGAGCGACAGCAAAGGAAAACCATAAATTTGTTAGTTGGTAATGGCAACCAATTTGACTCTGTTATAGTTTACTTTCAAATGAAAGGTAAACAGGAAATATATAAATGTTACAAATGAAAAGACCAGCAGAAAATGTTTAAAAATCATATTAAGAACTAAATAAATAAAAAGGAGATACAGGGTGGGTGATTTGTTGTACCTGCATGATGTGGGAGCTAGTGAATGCCACTGAAGCTCATAGTGACCACATCTGTAGCAAGCGTTGGTTGCTTGATAAACTTCAGCTCAGAGTTGATAAGTCTGAGTTCCGAACACTGACACATCATGGACAGGGAGACTTAGCTATACTCTGTGTTCCAGGAGGCAGACACACCCCTTACATTAATTACCTTGAATTCAGTCAGTGGTCAGGGACAGGAGGGTGTAACTACAAGCAAGGCAGATGGAGGGATTCAGGAGGTAGTGCTGAAAGAGCCTTGAGCTTGTTAAATAGTTTTGAGATTCTTGCTCCATGTGGGGATGATATTGAGGGCTGTAGGAAGGATGAACAAATTGGCTGCACCACCATGGGACAGGGAGTGCCATTAAAAAGGGGAGAGAAAAAAGAAATGTAGTTGTAATCAGGGATGTATAGTCAAGGGAATGGATACTGTAACCTGTGGCCAGGATTGAGTCCCAAAGGCTGTGTTGCCTGCCTGATGCCAGAGTTCAGGCGATATTATTTGGGCTGCAGGGAAATATTCAGTTATTGCAGCTCAGGTAGGTACCAATAATATAGGTAGAAACAGGAAAGAGGTTCTGCTGAGGGTATATGAGCAGTTAGGGGCTAAATTAAAAAATAGAACCAAAAAGTGGTAATCTCTGGATTACGACCAAATCCATGAGCTAATTGGCACAGGGTCAAATAAATTACAGAGGTAAACACTTAGTTCAAAGACTGGTGTGACAGAAATGGATTTGAATTTGTGGTACATTGGTCCCAGCACTAGGGAAGGAAGTAGCTGTTCTGATGGGACAGGCTTCACTTGAATCATGCTGGGACCAGAATCCTGGCAAATCGCATAACTTTGGCTGTAGACAGGGCTTTAAATTAGACAGTGGAGGGGTTGGGTAGAGTTACATGGAAAATATTTCAATAGGTTAAAAGGGAAGGAGGGCCCATCAGAGGTTACTGAAGTTTCCAGATAGAAAGTATGGAGAGGCTCAGAAATCCAATGTCAGGCACAGCAGACAACTATGAGAGACTGGCAGTTTTAGATTAGAGTGGTGGTGAAAAAGCACACCAGGTCAGGCAGCATCCGAGCAGCAGGAAAATCGACGTTTCGGGCAAAAGCCCTTCATCAGTCAAAGCAGGACCCAGGATGTTGTTCTTAAGTGGATGCAGTATATGAAACAAAATAAATTGGCTTGTAGCACAGATTGAAATTGGTGGGTGCAATGTGGGTATCAGAGACATGGCTCTAAGAGGATCGGGCTGGGAAGTAATTATCCAAAGAACCTTCTTTTGAAAGCACAGGCAGTTGGGCAGAGGGGACGGATTGGCTCGTTAGTAAGAAATGAAATTAAATCAAGTGATAAAAGAGTCAGAAGGCACAGAATCTGTGTGGGCTGGGTTCAGGAACCACAAAGGGAAAACAACCCTTATGAAAGTTATGTACAGGCCCCCTAGCAGCATACAGTATGTGAGGCAGCAAACAAATCAGGACATAGAAAAGGCATGTAAGAAAGGCACCATTACAACATTTACAGGAACTTCAATATGCAAATGGCCTGGCAAAATCAGGTTGGCAGTGGATACCAAGAAAAAGAATGTGTGGAATATCTATCGTTTTTTTCTGGAGCAGTTTGTAGTAAAGTCCATGAGGGAAAAGGCAATCCTGAATCTGGTTACGTGTAAGAGGCAGACTTGATTAGGGAACTTAAGGCGGAAGAACCCCTAGGGGGCAGTAACCATACTTTGATAAAACTCATCCTGCAGTTGGAGAGGTAGAAGATGGAATCAGATGCAAAGGTATCACAATTGAGTAAATATAACTCAAAAACATGAGGGAGGAGCTAGCCACACTTGATTGGAAGGAGAACCTGGCAAGGAAGACAATGGCACGAGCTTTTGGGGGTAATTCAGGAGGCATAGCACAGGTCCATCCTGAGAAAGATAAAACATACTCAGGAGAAGATGAGGTAACCATGGCTGACAAGCAACGTCAAGGACAGTATAAAAGCAATACAAAGAGCATACGATCAGGCAAAGATTAGTAGGAATCATTTAAAAACTGAAAAAGCAATAAGTGGGGAGAAGATAAAATATGAGGGTCAGCTGGTCAACAAAACAAAAGAGGATTGCAAGAGCTTTTATTAGTTGTATAAAAGATAAGAGAGGTAAGAGTGGACACTGGACTACTGAAAAATGAGGCCGCGGTAGTAGTAATGGGGAACAAAGAAACGGCAAACAAACTGAATAGGTACTTTGAATCAATCTTCACAATGGAAGACACCAGTAATACACCTGAAATTTAAGAGACTCAGGGACAGAGATGACTGCAGTGGCCATTACTAAGAAGAAGGTGGTGGGAAAGTTGGAAGGTGTGAAGGTGGATAAATCATTCAGACAGATGGACTACGCCCCAGAGTCCTGAAGGAGATAGCTGAGCAGATTGTGAATGCATTGCTGGCGATCTTTCAGGAATCACTGGAGTCAGGGAGCATGTCAGAGAACTGGAAAATGGCTAATGTCACACCTGTGTTTAAATGAGGGAGGCAGAAACAGGAAATTATAGGCCAGTTGATATGACCTTGGTCATAGGTAAGATTTTAGAGTCCATTGTTCAGAATGAGATTGCAGAGTACTTGGAAGTGCATAGTAAAACAAGGTTGAGTCAGTACGGCTTTGTCAAGGGATGGTCATGCCTGACAAAATTGTTAGAGTTCCTTGAGGAGATAATGAGTAAGTTAGACAAAGGAGAGTGAGTAGATGTGATCTATTTGGATTTCCCAAAGGCCTCTGACAAGGTACAGCATTGGAGGCTACTCAAAAAGTGCCTATGGTATTAGGGGCAAGGTACTGGTAGGATTGGCTGACTGGCAGAAGGCAGAGATTGGAGGAAAAAAAAAGGTATTTTTCAGGATGGCAGATAGTAACTAATAGAGTTCTGCAGGGGTCGCTATTAGGACAGCAACAATTCATGTTATACATGAACAACCTGGATGAAGGAACTGAGGGCATTGTGGCTACATTTGCAGACACATAAAGATTGCTAGAAGAATAAGTTATATTGAGGAAGCAGGGAGGTTGAAGAAGGACCTGGACAGGTGGGTACAGTAGGAAAAGAATTGGTAGATTAAAAACAATGTGTAAAATGTGAGGTTAGGCACTTTGATAGGAAGAATAGACTATTTTCTAAATGGGGAAAAGCTTCAGTAATCTAAAGCACAAAGGGACTTTGCTGTATTCATTCAGGATTCTCTTATAGTTAACATGCAGATTCAGTTGTCAGTAATGAAGACAAATGCAATGTTAGCATTCAGTTCCAGAGGGCTAGAACACAACAGCAGAGTTTTTCGCCTGTATCTAAGAAAGAAGGTGCTGGTATTGGAGGGGGCCCAGTGTTTTACAAAAGTGTTCCTGGGGAGGATGGTCTTGTCATATGAGGAGTGGTTGAGGACTCTGGGTTTGAACTGGATAGAGTTTGGAAGGATGGAAGAGGGAAACATCATTAAAACTGACAGAGTATTGAGAGGCCTAGATAGACTGGAGATGGAGAAGACATTTCCACTCGTAAGAGAGACTAGGATCCAAGGGCATAACCTCAGAGCAAAAGGATAACCTTTTAGATCCAAGGGGAGGAGGAATTTCTTCAGCCAGAGGGCGGTAAATCTGTGGAACTCATTGCTGCAGAAGGCTTTGGAGGCCAAGTAATTGTATATGCAAGACAGAAATAGGTACGTTCTTTACTGGTAAAGGGATTAAGGGTTACTAGAAGGCAGGAGAATGGGTCTGAGAAACAGCAATCACAATCAAATGATGCAGCAGACTTGATGGATCAAATGATCTAATTCTGCTCTTATATCTTATGGTCTTATAAGTCCACTTATTTACCTTTCCTAGTGTTTCGTAGGCAAATTTAAATCACTGAGAACAGGCCGAATATGGATTGTTTATTAACAGACAAAGCAAATGAATGTACAAAGTAAAAATAGGAACCTAAACTAACTGCTTCAATTAACGTTAAATTGCTCTTCCTGAAGAAGTAGAATAATAAACTGTGCTACATCCTTCAGAATTAGTGGGGAAACACTTTATATTGGCCAGTGTAAGATTAAAATCGTAAATGGGTTTGTTTGGCACCTTAACATTGTTCAGCACAATTAACCATATATACTTTTTCTACATGTTCATCCTGTTTTTGTTGCTCTCACTACAGGAAACAGCTGCACTGTCTCTGACACTTTCCTAATTCCACAACTCACCAACATACCCGTCAATGGAATCAACTACCAACTTTTCGCCACAGTGAAATCTCAAGCAAATAGATCATCACAATGGCAATGTGTGGATATTTTAAGAAACTCAAGATGAGATAATTAATTAATTATTGTCTGAAAACATTAAGTAATCATATCTTCAATACCTGGACTATTAAAAGATATGCTCTTCATTATATTTATGGTTACAGAAATAACAAATCAGGATTTTAATTAAAAATGTACCACTTAAATGTAACCCATTTCTAAACTTTACCCAAGGGAACATGGTCAAAACATTGAATAAATGACATGTGGGTGGTAGGAAAAGCTATAAACCAATAATTAAGACAGAGTGTCAATCATGACTCTGAATCCCATACAAACTTATGCACTGCCAAAATAAACAAATAAATGATTGTTGATTTGCATCATTTTTGAAAGGAAACTAATATAATTCTGAAAATCAGTTAAATCTTAAGAAAATTATTCAAATAACATTATTAAATGCTTAAAAGAGGTTTCCAGAACACAAATCAATCCTGATCATCCAGATGAGGGATAAAATTGTGTTTCAGTTTTCAAATGAGAAATTTAACAGAAGGTTTGAGTCATTAGGATTTCCAGTTTTACTTTCTAACTTGTGTATGTGAGCAATGCACAGAGAATAAGAGTGCAATAGATAGATAAAGGGCATTGCTGTTCCCAACATCATCTTGTGGAACCACAACACCCATTTTTCTTCGAAAATGAGCTATTTACTAAAATGTGAAAATATGTTTTAAACATCCTCTTCTATGATTCTGTAGTAATGTCCATCAGAATACCCAAAAGGGCAACAAACTGTCTAAATATACTGCACTTGCACACTCAATAACTCAGTGCTCTAACTAATCTTTGTACTATGTATTAATGCGCAGAGTTCAAGGTTGTTGATGCTCAATGTATGCTATTGCATCAATGTACTGAACCACAGAAAATACAGATACCTGTGAATACCACATAGTCAGTGGCATGTCACAGCCCCAGAAAATATTCACTCTTTAGTCAATTGTATCAATCAAGTGACAGTCATGTATTGGACTTCAGGAACATGCTGTACCAAGGCAGACAAGAAATTCAATGGCTATTCAACATTATTCACAAGACAAACACTTTTTTCCCCCGTTTGCTGTGATAGTTTATGGCCAACAATGGGTAAAATAAACTGTAATTCTAAAATAGAAGGCAATTTAATTTTGTTTCAGATACTTCATATTTGTGCATAAAAGTAACACAAACGTTTATACTAGTGAAAGACAAAATAATTTCAGTAGCCACTCAGGACTGAAAACAGCTTTCTGCAAGTGCAAAAATGCAAGTAGCCAAAGTTTTTAAGCAAGTCACCATCTCAAGAATTGAACAAATAACCTTTAGTTTATCTTCCTTCCAAAATACCTTCTCCACATCAGATGGTTGCTTCCTCCTACTCTATTTCTTTGATATGTAAACCACCTTTTAAGCATGTTTCCCTGTGCTACATTTTAAGTCTCTGAAGGCAAAGATCATACATATAATCTCAGGATAGCAAAAGCATTACAGAAGCGGATATTAAAAAGGTATTTTCCAACTACTTATTCCATAAAATATTAATTACAAGTTTGTACGTGTACTGTATAGGAGAGTATTCGGTATCCGATTTCCTGTCTAGTCCTAAATCAATATAAGATAACATGCGCAGCATCAATCATCTTAGCTTTTCTTTCAGGCTTATAGATACAATGCACATATTGCACTTCTCCTTCAAGTAACAGCTGCGAAATTAATCATTGATGATCGAATTCTTACCTAAAAAGGACAGTCCTTTTCTTTGCAACTTTTCACGAAGCAGAATTTCATGCTCCTGTCCAATCGCACTATAGATAGCTGGTTAAGGAAGACATGCATGTTGATGCACAAAACTGAAATAATGGTTGGTCAGAGGTGTTGCTTTCAACATTTTTAACTGCACAATGCATTGGATAAACAATAAGATAATCAACGCCAATACAAAACGCTTGGTGGTTCAAGCAAAGCATTTGGGTTAACTAAGGCAGGTAAATGTTTTGTTACATGGGAAAGATTAACTTCAATAATAATATTATATAAATCACATGCTGGGGCTACAACTTGTTCAACAATACCTTAATTAGAACTTAAAATATCAAGATAACCTATTGAACAAATATGTACTCAAAGAATTATGCTAAATTACACTTGAAACTTTTGCAAAGAAATTTACAGCAATAGGTCAATATATAAATTATTTAGCTATTAGGGAGGCTCAAGAAAGCAATATATGCAGTATTCAGTGTGCAATGTTTTGCAATGGTAAAGTAGGTTGGTTTGAATGGTCCACATTTTAGCTGGCTGGACTGTTAGTCAATTTCAACCAGGTTATTTGATAGGCCATTATCATGATTTCATATAATGCTTAAGGCTAAACAGATTATATTGGCCAGGGAAACCATTTCTGATTTATGCTGTGAATATCGTATAACTACAGTAACAGCACAAGGTAATTCTTTGTAAAGGAGTTTGGAACATTTCTAAGGGACATGATAACATGCTACATAAATGTGAGTTAAGATTTTGTCTCACGGCTTTTATTGCAAGTGTATGAATTTGAGTGTAAAACGATCAATAATTGTATGGCTGAACTGCTCACTGGCACTCTCTTGTTTAGGTTCAGGTGAAGAATGCCATTTGGGCAAGGTTGCAATTAAGTGTCAGCGCCTGCAGAAATCATGTCCGATCATAAGTCATTCCCTTCAAGTGAGAGACACATTAGGAATGGAAAAGAGAAAAAGAACAATCTAAATATATATATTAAAAAAACCTCAGGTACTGAATAAACATTAGCTGATGTCATTGATAATTATGGCATCATTGCTGCATGGTCTACAAGGGAGAAAAAACACCTGTAAAATGTCCTCAGCAACTTTCCAGAAATAACCTACTATTTCTGGAAAATCAATCAGTCTTCTGGCATTTATGCTGAAGTTGACATCATTTTGTTATTGGTGCTTCTCATATATTTAAATAGCTAAATTTAAAATCATTATACAATCCTTCACAAGGTGTTATCTTCACGAAATCTAACTTGAAATTGATTTTTAAAAAATCATCTGCCCATTAAATCTGTAGAATTTTCAATGTTAAACAAATTAATTTTTGTCTTCATGAATTAAATTATTCAAATATCAATATTATAAGTAAGCATTTTCTTAAATTTTAAAATCAATACTGTGTAAAGAATACTGATTCTTTATAACAGCTTTTGATAATAACATATGCATTATACACACTTCCTTGAGTGGACGGTAAAATTATTCAATTGCTTATTATGTTTACTGTAATGTCAGTGGGAACTCTTCCAATAGAAATCGCAATGTTAATTTAAAGACCCACTTCTACTGTTCCCTCACCAAGTGGTATTTCCTTTCTCCCAATTATGAAAACTACTTTATGAAATAAATGTGCTGCTATTTTTATTTCAGTGACCAAAACAGCTCATGCTTTAAATAAGAAAAAAAGTCTACAGTGTTTTAAACTCAAAGGTTTCAGAAATAAAATTAAGAGGCGGCATAGGAAAGACATATGACCTTCTGCAAGTTATCATATATAAAACAAAGTGTTGTATGTAAAGTTGAAACAATCGTTGTGATGACAGCTGCATTTATTTAAAGAGATATTATGTACTCATAACTTGAAAAGGATTATAATCAATTTTACCCTTTCATTTCAGATTATATATTAATTATTTCTGAAAACAGTGAATTCTGAAATGCCATCATGATAGTAGTTGAGAGTTTATTGATAATAGAGACAAAACTAAGGAGATTAAATTCATAACTGAGTTGATAGCATTTTTATTAAATTGTGAGGCATTAGCTGTGTTTTATAAATTCAATTTCCTCACGTAATTGCTATGTTTTTATGTTTCCTCTATACTGTTACCAGTATTCAGTGTCTGCCTCATTTTTAAAAAAAGGTAAAAATAAAGATAAAACAACAACAGTATTAACACAATTTCTGATTTTTAAAGTAACCTGATAGCAGCGGCCTCATTTTAGCAAAAAATTGGAACACAGAAAGGCATAATCTAAGATTTTGCATGCAGCACTTCTGCTTTAATGTTGAACATCAACATCAAATCAAATTCTGTATTCTAATCCACGTGAATGATCTATTGTGTTGTGGGGATTTTAGGCATGCCATAGAGGTGAGCTGAGTTAATGCAACTGGTAATCAGTGTGCTAGATGAAAGTAACAATGTATTGATGTGCTTTGGTTATTAAATACTCATCAGGGTGTTTTTTTTAAGCTGTAACTGTCAGTAACTGATGAGGAAGAAACACATTGCTATCACAAAATGACTTTAGCTGGGGGTGTTATCAACACCACTAGACAGGATCAAGTAAACTGTTCCCAACCTATCAATCAACAAAGATCACTTTACACTCTTGTACTGATGCACAACATCAAAATATCTTATTTCCACATTCCTTTACTAGGAGGTCATAATAAAGAACCCATTCTCACAAATGTACTTTATGCAATAAAAGTAACAGAATAAATAAAATCAGTTGGTTTGTACTTACACTGATATTTATTGATGTGTGTCTCAGATCGTCAGATCCCTCTGAACGAAAAAACTGCTCAACCCTCTCAATTCAATGACATGGGAAGGAAGGAATAATCACCCCATCAGAGAAAGGTCAGAATGAGGAGCAAAACATGAACAGCTGTTACTTGAACTGACAAAAAAATTCTAGTAAGACACTGTAACTGCGATCTCAGTGATGCCTAAAATATTCCACATAAAATGGTTCGATAAGAAAACCTTAGAATAGGTTACATTCAAGTTATAAGTGAGTGACCAAGGCATTTGGACACAGGGATAAAAGAGCCACATGGGTTCATAAAGACGACAAGTGCATTAAAGTACATCATGCAGAGGAACAGTATCAGTGCAACCCTGACCTTGTGTAAAAAGAAACTTACTCATAAAATCCAAGAATTCGAGGTTATGTGAAGTGCAATACTATTGACAAGTGCAATCTCAAACTGTTAAATCAGCTAAATGACAAATTTAATGCATAGATTATAGAACTACTGGAATTCTGTAATCACTTGGGGGAACAAATGGCAAGTAATAACCATACGATACAAGTGCCAGTCAATGCCCATCTCAAATAACAGACAATCTAATTAATCAGCAACCTTAACATCCAATGGCATTATCATCAAGGAATCCCCCTTTATCAGCATCTCGGGGTGGGGGGGGGGGTGCTGTTGCCACTGACCAGAAACTGAACTGGACTTGCCATACAAGTTCAGAGTAGATCAGAGGCGAGGCAACTCCTTACTCCCAAAGTCTACACATCATCTACAAGGCACAAGTCAGGAGTATGATGGAATACTCTCCATTTGCCTGCATGAGTGTAGCTCCAATAACATTCAAGATGCTTGACACCATCCAGGACAAAGCAGCCTCAAACATTCACTCATACCAGCATCAATGCTCAGTAGCAGTTGTGTGTCCCATCAATAAAATGCACTACAGGAATACACCAGAAGATCTTTATTCAGCATCTTCCAAACCCACAACCACTTCTGTCTAGAAGGACAAGAGCATAAGTTACAGGGGAACACCATCACTTGCAAAATGCCCTCTAAGCCACTCACCACCCAGACTTTGAAATATATTGCTGTTCATTCAGTGTCACTGGGTCATAATAATTAAGAGTTGGAATAAAGTAAATCATTGTAGAATTAACAACATTTGCTTGGAAGAGAATAATTATTAAATCATAAGGATCAGATAATATCAAGTCACTCCTGCTTCATTTTCACAGTATCACCAGCAATTAAAAACAGAAGTACTGGAGAAACTCAATAGTGGCACGGTGGCTCAGTGGTTAGCACTGCTGCCTCACAATGCCCGGGTTCAATTCCTGCCTCTCTGCGTGGAGTTTGCACATTCTCCCTGTGTCTGCATGGGTTTCCTCCGGGTGCTCCGGTTTCCTCCCACAATCCAAAAATGTGCAGGTTCGGTGAATTGGCCATGCTAAATAGCCCATAATGTTAGATGAAGGGGTAAATGTAGGGGAATGGGTCTGGGTGGGGTGTGCTTCGGTGGGTTGGTGTGGACTTGTTGGGCCGAAAGGCGTGTTTCCACACTGTAAGTAATCTAATATAATCGAATCTAATCTAATCTTAACAGAATCTGTGGAGAGAGAAACAGAAGTAGTATTCCAAGTCCAATGAACTGTTTGTTCCAAAGAAATTATTTATAGTATCTTAAGCTTGAGTAAACACTGCTATAAGACCTGCTAAACCACTCCACTTTTTCCCCTCAACCATCTCCTTGCCAGGATGTCTGGTTTCTGTATCTAAATATCAGTAAATCTGAAAGCACGGTTTTCATCTCAACTCAAACTATGCACACTTGTCACTCATACCAACCTCTCCTTGGCCAATTACTCACTAAAGCTGAACCAAAAGCTGTCCAAAACACTGAAATTCTGTTCAACCTACAGTTATGCTTCAAATCTTCAGTCATTAAAATCAGCTTCTTCAACTCTGCAATTCTTCCTGCCCTGACCAGCACTGAGATTCTTATCAATATTCTGTTCCTTCAAGCCAGATTTATCTAATGTGGCCTTCTATCCCCTATTAACTTAGCTGCCTATATCATGTGTTACAACAACTCTTTCTTACCTATTAATTGCCATTTTCCTTTTGGAATGTTCTATATTAAAATTATGCATCCATCTTTGTCACTCTATAGTCTTGGTCCACTTGCAATTAGTAATCTCTTTCAGCCTCAAATATTAACCGATAACTAATAATTAAAGCTCTTTGCCCCATTGGTGGTGACACAGATTCTAAAGTCTGACTCTTTAGAATTGCTTCCTGCAACAATGTGTACCTTCACAATTAAGACTTTATCGTCAAACCTTCAGGCAACTTCTCTGAAATGTCCATTAAATTATTCTTTGCATAATTGACTAGCATATTTATTTCTGCATTCCAATCAAGCATGATTCTTCATGTTGAATGTGTTGATGAAGAATCCAAGTTGTTCATTTCTGGAATTTTCTTTTTTGTCTACAAAAATCAGCCAGTACCCCATTAACTCAAAATAAAAAAATGGATTTCTATTAAACCTTTCAGTCTCTTAAGATCCCTTAAAGTATTTCACACTGAATGAAATATCTTTTCAAATAGTCACCATTGTGATGTAGAGAAATGCAGCAGCCAAACTGCAAAGTTTTTTTTGTGATGCTGGTAAATGCTTGCAGTAAGACTAGGAATCTCTCTTGCTCCTCAAAAGAAAATAGACAGAACTTCTGTTTGACATCTTATCTAACAGTGTGGCCCTCCCTCAACCCTGAACTGAAATGTCAACCCAGATTGTCTTCAAGACACTGAATTAAGTCTGGAAAATATAAAATCTGACTGGAGGCAAACGCTATCTCATTCAGTCAACGCTGAAACCGTAGAAGCTACATGGTTAAATAAAATCAGGACAATTGTTTTTAAAACTCAAACTACATTATAAATGTATGCTTTTGGGAACTCATATTGGATACTCAAATGAATACTCAATTTAAATGTCTAGCAGAGTTGAGTAAACATACATAGTAAGTTTTTATTAAAGACAGGTCTGCAAAATTGTATAAAGACTGCTGCAATTTAGTCAAAGCCTTAAAGCAGTGAATTCTACAATTCTTTCCACCTTACAAATATATCATGTTGTCCACACTGAATTTCTGCAGCTAAGAAGGAATAAGATTTGCTGTGACCCTTGTTGATTGAAAATACATGGATAGGGTATGAAACACATGTTATGTGAAGCAGAACTTGATGTCAAGTTAAGCTAGACACATCTCATCTACAGAGTCATAGCTCGTCAATTTCAGTCCTAAATTTTATGGAAAAAGATACTGTTTGATGCAGTCTACCAATGGTCCATAACAGGAGTCGTTCACCGTACACTGCAAGCAAATAAGAGATGAAAAAGTGCATTAAAAATGTAGTCAGATAATCCACTGGTAAATCAGATAACTATTATGGCAAATAGCATTCTGAGAATTGCAATTACAATTTACAGTTCCTGAGTATGGTTCAAAAGACTGTCAAGGACTGTTCAATCTTAAAATGTAAAAATTACAACCTGCATAGCTTGTATGAACAATAAAGGAAACTGTTAAAAAGGAAAAAAAGCTTTTATACGCAAATAGTTTATTGGCTTTGCTGTGAACTCTGATCTGTATGAAGGTTTACAGTGACAGTAATTAAATGAAGTATAAAGTCTTTTACTTTAGCTGTGAGAGTGTGAACCGCTATTTAACACAAAACGTCACTAGAAAAGATAACTGTGATTAATACAGTACCTGATAGACTTGATTAGCTAGAACCCTGTCAGGAATCTGAGATGGGTCCCTTAACATGCCATTTATGACAGGTTTGCTCGCTAGATAGGGATAAAAAAAAGCGTTAATATATTGTGCTGTTCTATTTCAGATTACAGATAAAGTAGTGAATTTATCTTGCGTTACACATAGTATGAATAGGTTACAATGCCTCTCAGCTTTTTGAACTCATTAAATCAATTTTATTTAACTAGTTTTCATAGAGCAACGCGAAGTGAACATGTAATAATTCTGCAGAATATACACTGAAAGGCATCAACTCAGGCCAATACCAGTAAACCTAATCTAACTGAAAATACAAATCTTAAGAATTATTTACAAACTAGTACAGCTCATTGAAAAAATTGTTTTTATTTTTTAAAAAAAAAATCTTACTGTGGAAAATAGGAAAGACATTAGAAAGGTTCGCTGGAGTTCCAGAATTTTCTTTGCAATCTCTATGAAATAGGCAGTTTTCCCTTAATTTTGGTATGCATCTTTAAATAAGCATTTAGATGTAACACAACCTTCAGATGCATTGTGATTGTTGAATACCTAACAAAACAATTTAGTTTTTACTTGAATAATACAGTATGATCTTTACTATTCCCGTGACAATACAAATAAAGTCCAACTTCCCACATACTTCCCGACTCTTCACCATCTTTGACTCTCCCCTCCATGTTATCAGCTACATGTCAAGGCAGCCTGCTTCAATGGAAACTTGATTGAAACTGCCCACTCTCATTTCAGTTGAAACCTTTAACAGATGTCAAACTAGACTGATCATCTCCAGATTGCAAAGTTGAAAGGTCAGTTTTGTCACGTATCATGCCATTACTCTCTAAATTCAAAAAAAAAAAATTGACTTAAAAAAAGTCAAATGACGAAACCAATGGCATGCAAGTTACAACCAAACACACTGTTTGAATGAGATACTAAACTTTCATTGGTTTCTAACAGCTGCCTGAACTTTAACATTACATATCTTACATACATGCAACTGTACACATTCCAAGGGAATCAATCTTCAGAGAACATGAGCAAATAGTAACTATCTCCAAACTCTTTAGTCTTGACGCATGGCTTCATTCATAAAAGGGATATTAAATGTATTGCAAAGTCAATAGAGATGTCAGATGTAATTTTGTTATCAGAATTTAAGTACATACATTTATAGAATCTCTTATCTCATCTCAAAGTCATTTTCATCCCATAAATTACTTTTTTGAAATATAGTTGCATTGTAATGTGGTCATTATGGCAGGCTACTTGAGCACACAAGATTCAACTAACTGAAAATTAGAAAAATGACCAAATCAGTTTTTAGTTTTGTTGTTAGGGAAGACACTGGTATAACTCCATCACCTTTTTCTAATAGCCCACCAGCGTGTGAGCCAGTGGGATGGGCAAGCTGAATCTCAGTTTAGTGTCTCAGTGAAAAGAATATTGACTCAGTCAGGTTTCTTCCCCTTTTGAGAAAGTGAGTAATTATGAGGGGTTGTGAAGAGTTTAAAAAAAAACTACTGCAGAAAGAGGTGAAAAATGTAAATTAATTCTTACATGAATTCAAACTATTAAAAGAGCATGTTAAAATTTGTTAACTTTTGTTAGTTAAATAATGTAAGCTCAAAAAATTCAAAATATTAATGACCTCCTGTAAAATTTCTCATGTATTACATCCAAAAATGTTGCTTTTCTCCAAAACAAGATTGAAATCAGGTGGATAATAAAACTCCAGAAAAAACAGGGAATGTTGGATATATTCAACAGGTTTGGCAGCAAGTGTAGCTACAGAACCAAAAGTAAACTTTTAGGCTGGTGACCCTTGAAGAAGTCTTACTCATCTGTGATAGAGTTTCCATTTGTTTCTTTTACCATCAACATTTTCCACTTTTGTTCATCTGAACATTCGCTTTTACAGACACTTCCCCTTGATCAGCAACTATTTCCATCTTTGACTTGTTTTGCTTGTATTTCAGCTGGGTTTCCATCCTTTATGCTTTGAATCTACCCATGATTACATCTATCTCCAAGATATTCAGCATTCCTTGAACCACCATTCTTGTGGTATCCCCACTCACTTAACATAATATACCATCAAATCCAGTCTTGAATTCTCTCCTCAAATTCACTATATCTCAAAGCTACTCTCGTCTACAATTTCACCTCATTCGTTACCTTATTCAGCACTTTACCAACAAACTTTATCTTTTTCATTTCAGGTATCAAGAACTAAACACTTCACCAATTCATGGACACAAAAACATTTGTTTGATTAATCTTCATCTTCACTTTCTTCTGACTTTATCTTCTTTTTGTATTCTCACTAATGACTATTTTTTTTCACAATCCCCTCTGATGCTCCCTACTAGCCCTGAACAATCACTTTTCAGTAAAGGTGTCAGTGCTATTACCTTACCAACCTTCCCCACCTTAAATCAATCAGTTTTAAGCTGAATGTAATACTGAACTCTTCTTAGCTGCCTTCATCCCTACTCCTTTTCCAAACAGTGGACCTGTCATCTTTCAAAATCTTCAACCATCTGAATGCTTTCATGTTGCATTTTCCTGTCTCCAGCTTATTTATTTCTTTGCTAACTTCATTCATTCTCACTTATCTCCCCAAAATTTACAACACTCTGCCCCAATGTCTCCAGACTGCTTCAACCGCTTTTGCAAGATTCACATGGAGGATTTCTCTAATAAACCCATTGTTTTTGCTAGTTTCTGACACCAAAACAGATTTCCCCAAACTAAACTCAAATCTTTTCATCTCATTCATCTCATCATCTACAACAGCCAGGTCAGCAACAGGGTTTTCTGCTTTTTTGTTGAATAGAGGACCAACCAGTCTCCATGGCTGAGCTTGTTCTCACAGCTAATATTTTTTATTGCGCAGATATACTTCATTCACAGAATTATCTGTAAGGACATACAACGGTCCAAATAAACAGACTTTGCAGAAGTACTATATTTGGAATTTGGACACCCCTCAGAATTTCCATCCAATTGCAACAAAAGGCACTCTCTAATCATGCAAGGAAGGTATTTACTTTCCCTTAAGGGACCAAGGGAGTCTCAAATCTTAGCAGATCCACGGCAGAAAGATTTTTGTTATTAGTGAGGACACAAATAATACTTTAGCAGAAAGGCAGTGGTCTTTACCCACCACGCCTTGGTGGCAGCTGCCCTCAACTTTATTTCATCCTCAGCACATAGTCCTGCACCTTGGACTGTACCAATCTGCAAAACTATCAAAATTAGCCCGTTACGCTGAAAGACAAAGTTTCAGGCAGGAAAACAAAACTGCCTTTTACTAACTTGGTCCTCCAGGTACGGTCGATGTTTGTCTCTGTGCATCCAAGGAACAGCCCGTAATGCACAGAGTACTACGTCACAGCGCTACTTGGGGTGACCTTTGACAAAAACCACCTCATTTCTCTCATACCTTCTTGGTAAGGACATGTCCCTGAAGAGGATGTTAGACAGACAGTCTTTTTCCCCCACAGCTTCTTTGAGCGTAGTGTGGACTGGCAGTGTGTCTGGGCCTATGTGAAGGATCTGATGGATAATGCCCTTCTCACCACCGGCCAAGCTATATCTTGGTGCTTGTTGGAAAGGTCTGGCAATGAGGTATTCCCCCAAATAACTTCGACAACCTGCTCAGGGAATCACCCGGTAAGATCAACCCTCTTCTTTTTCTGCAGGGTGATGAGGATGTTATGTGTCAACCAAAGCCTGACAGACTTAGAGTATAGAGACGTACAGCATGGAAACAAGCCCTTTGGCCCAATTTGTCCATTTCAACCAATTACCCCAAGCCAATCTAGTCCCACCTACCAGCACCCAGCCCATATCCCTCCAAACCCTTCCTATTCATATACCCATCCAGATGCCTTTTAAATGTTGCAATTGTACTAGCCTCCTCTACTTCCTCTGGCAGCTCATTCCATATAAATACAAGCCTCTGCGTGAAAACGTTGCCCCTTAGGTCTCTTTTATATCTTTCCCCTCTCACCCTAAACCTATGCCCTCTAGTTCTGGACTCCCCCACCCCAGGGAAAATACCTTGTCTATTTACCCTATCCATGCCCCTCAAGTCAAAGGCATTTACCTTTCCAAATTTTCCATGACAGACTGGTGATATGGAACTACTTGGAACGTACCGTGCAATGAGGCCAGGCCTGTCCTTTGCAACACTGGGGACAGATAGAACCTCAATATGTAGTGACACTTGGTGTTTGAGTACCAATGGTCTTCGCACAGCTTGATGCAGCCATACACAAAAGGTGACCATCAGGATGAGAATAACATTGGGTACATTTCCCCCCACCCTACAAATCCAACTCTCTGTACATGGTCACCCTGCAGACACGGTCCATCATTGACCTCCACTCAAATTTAGCAACTCATCATTTAACTGAAGTCACTTCCTTTATATAAAAGAGGGTGTTACAGGAACAGAGTGCTATAGGTCCTAGTAATGCTTACCACTTTCTGGATATGTAAATATGGAAAACTTGCATTTAAACTGGAGTGCTAGATGTCATAAAAACACGAAAAGTACCTTTTCAATCCATGCACAGGACATGGTCATCGTTAGCTGACCAGCATTTATTGCCTGTCCGCTTGAGAAGTTGGTGGTGAGCTGTAGTCCACATTCTGTAGATTGATCCACAATGCCCTGAGGAGGGAATTCTAAGCCACCAGATGTTGCTAAGGAGGATTTTGCAAAGTCGACAGGGCTGCTTCTACCATTGTCCACCCCTATACCTCCAGTGCCTCAGTTGATGCTAGATGGCCCATCTGGTTTTATTTCCTAATGGACTTTGGAGCGATTGATATATGTGAGTAGCTTGCTAGGCCATTTCAGAGTTGGGTCAACCACACTGCTCTGCGTCTGGAGTCGTATGTCAGCCAAACGAGGTGAGGAGGCAGATTTCCTTCCCTGAGGGACATTAGTGAGCCAGATAGGTTTTTCAGAAAATCAACAATGATTTCAAGGTCATCAGTAGATTGTTAATTCTGAATATTTTTCATTGAATTCAAATTCCAACATCTGTCATGACGAGATTTGATTCCAGGTCTGCAGAACATTTCTGGATTAACAGTCTAGCAAAATTACTGCTAGGCCACTGCTTTCCCATATTTTACATTAATGAAGCATTTTGCAAATGCAGTCACTGAAACATAGGAAATAAACAACAAATTTATAGAAAGCTATCATGTACAATAATGCTTTAAAGACTTTGATTGAGGGATAAATATCACCCAGGGCTTGGGAGATAACTCCCTGGCTATTTAAAGCAGTGGCATGGGTCTTTTGCCTCCAGCCAACAACTGCACTACATTCAAAGCAATACTTCTTCACTAGAGTATCAGCAGTGATGCTTGTTCTCAAACGGTGGAGTGTGACATGAATCAAGATTAGAGTGATGCTGGAAAAGCACAGCATCAGAGCAGCAGGAAAATCATCAGAAAGGGCTTTTGCCTAAAATGTCGATTTTCCTGCTCCTCCAATGCTGCCTGACTTGCTGTGCTTTCCCAGCATCACTCTAATCTTGACTCTGATCTCCAGCATCGGCAGTCCTCACTTTCACCCTGTGGCATGAATCAAGCATCTCAAAATGTAAAACCTAGACGCTGATGTTGTGTAAAATTCTATATACAATCCTACTCATGTCCCCTCCATTACTCCTGTTAGTAGTGCATTGTTATGGCTTCCTTCTCTTGCCTTGAATTGGAAAATTCCAGAAATTTGCTTCTAATTTCCACCCTCTTCTCATATTTGCACAATCCATCTCAGTCTGTTTCCTTTCTCTTGAATTTGTAGAGATAGGCTTTATACCCACTTTACAGCTGCATAAACAAATTGGAAATAAAGTTTAATTATGCATCTGGTCTGGCAGCATCCATGGAGAGAAAGCAGAATTAACATTTCAGATCCAACAAGTCTTCTTCATAATCAACCTTGGCTAGGAAAACGTTGGTATATATACGTGGGAAATGATTGGTTGTAGATGAGCCCAGAGAGAAAAACACCTGACAGACAAAAGAATGGACAAAGCTCAGCCTGGGAGAATCAATATCTGCTAATGGGGACAACTGGTAGCTGATAATGGGTTGATTGTGGTAGCAGCCTATGTGATGACAAAGCCTGTTTGTGGGGTTTGGAATAAGGGCATGGGAGAAGGAAATCAGGGCCTAAAACTATTGAAATCAATATTGAATGCAGAAGGCTACAGGGACCTCAAGTAGAAAATGAGGTGCAGTTCTTCCAGCTTGTGCTGGGTTTCTCTGAAGATGTTGGCCAGGAAATATGGTGTGTGCTGAAGGGACAAGCATTCAGAAAAATGTAGGTATTCTGTGTTTTGTGTCCCAACATACAGAAGACCACAATGTGAGCATGTATACAGTAGACTGGATTGAGTGAAGTGCAGATAAACCGCTGCTTCACCGTGAAGGTGTGTCTGGGACCTTGGAGAGACAGGAGGGAGGAGGTAAAAGGGCAAGTGTTACACCTTCTGCAATTGCAAGGGAAGATGCCATGGTAGTGTGAGGTGGTGTTGGAGAGGAATGGCCTCTGTGGAAGGTTGATAAGGGAGATAAGGGAGGGGAGGGGAATTGTATCTGGTGGTGGCATCCTGCTGGAGGGATAGAAATGACAATTAATGATCCTTTGGACATGGATACTCAAGGAATGGTGAGTGAGGACTAGAGGGACCCTATCACTATTATGGGAGGGAAGAGAGCAGGTGAGGGCCAAAGTGAGGGAAATGAGTCAAGATACAGCTAAGATCCCTGTCAACCACACTCGTGAGGAATCCTTGGTTTACGAAGAAGGTAGAGTTTCAGAGACTCCCTTGCGAAGTTGGCATCATCGGAACAGAGGGACTGGGAGAATGATTTAGAGTATTTACAGGAAGCAGGGTGTGAGGGTGTAGAGTCTAGATAACTGGTGGGAGGCGGTGGACTTGTTGTGAATATTGACATTTGGACAGTTATGTGGATAGTATCGGGTTAGAAAAGGATGTGAACCAAACACTGGCAAATGGGACTAGTTCGGTTTAGGAAAGGAGGTTGGCATGGATAAGTTAGGCCGAAGGGCCTGTTTCTATGCTGTATGCCTTTTTGACTCTACTCATTGCTCACTATGTGGTCTCCTCTAATTGGGCAAAACTGGGCAACCATTTTGCAGAATACCTATGTTCTGTCTGCAAAAGTAACCCTGAGCTTTCAAGGTTGCCTGCCACTTCAACATACCACTGTGTTCCCCAGCCAGTCTCTCTGTCTCAGGCTTGCTGCAGTGCTCCAGCAAAGGTCAGCACATTCGGGAAGAACAGCACCTG